>NC_056731.1:274250334-274355334 GCF_019279795.1 Protopterus annectens
GTGCTATAGGGTGCACTGCATCAGAATTGTTTTAGTGTTGTTTTAGCTGCTTTTCTGTATATATATATATATATATATATATATATATATATATATATATATATATATATGTATATAGACTTTTCTGTATATGTAGACTAGCTACTTATTCTACTGTATTACTGCCTCTTAAATCATTTTTCAGTTGTGCACTTGCCTTGCTTCATTTAAAAAGTTTTAAATTGCTAATTTTGTAGAGTTTTAATTGCATTTACCATTTAGGGATACACACTCAAGTGTGTTAGCCTTTTCTGTGTTTATTTACTGTATTATTTCATTGTTTTGCCTGTTTTAACCAAACAAAAACAAAAAAATCCCAAAAATACTATCTTCTTTGCTCATTTCCCACCTTTCCTAGCTAGTATAGTCCAGATCCCAGGCTTTGCTGGTTTCAGGAATTTATTTTCTTTGTTCAGAGCTATCCAAACCTTGCTGTGGTAGAGGGAAGTCCTACTGCATACCAGTGGGAATGGTGAGCATTGTACTGCCTATCTAATACTAGAGGAGTGGTTTCCAGCTTTGAAATTGAAATGTTATTAGCTATTTTGGGCTGATTTCTATCCCTTTCAACTTTCTGGCTTAAAAATGCATGTGTTTGTGCATTTTTTGCATCGTGCAACACCACTGGGCTATGATTAAACTATTCCAGGTGCCAGAAAGTCTGATCTTCAAATTTTCCCTTAGAACAAGCTGGTTTCTCAGTAGTAGCACTAAAATCTGACCCCCGTGACTGGCACTTGCACTCCTTGTTAATAAGGAGACATTAATCATAGGCACTAAACAGCTTATAATTGAAAAGTACCTTGCAAAGTTAAGGGAAAACAGCTCTTATACTTTACAAAAATTCACCTAAACAGACATGTCCAAGGGTCAGCTTCCATTGATTTCTCCTGTCCACCTGGTGAATCTGGGCATACTGGGGCAATGCAGCCCCTGCCTCATGTACACAGACAACCCTCTCCTCCAACTACCCAACACTAGAACCTGTGAGAGATGCACTTACATAGTCAAACAGGAAGCAAACATCACTCCAGCCAAGATTGTGCTAGACAGTCAAGAGGAGAAGGCTAACACCTGCACTGCACCTCAAGCAACACATAGCCCTTCAAAACCCACACCATCAACACCCACACATAGCAACACTAAACCCACATATGTGGAGGCCGTTAACATTAACCTGCCCAAGCAACAAGGACCTTCAAAGCTGAAATGCAAACAAGTACCAATCACAACCAAAGTGGCACATAGCTCAAAACAACAGTGTGCCACCCAAAAGCCCCTGAGGCAAGACAACATACCCACCACTTTACTCATAGGTGACTCTATAGTCAGGCACACTGATGTCCCACTCACCAGGCTGAACAAGGAGAAAATTACAGTCAGCTGCCTGTTGGGTGCCAGGATCCACCAAATAATGTATGCACTCAAGTCACTCCACAACAAGTACAAATACGACTCTGTCATTGTCCATGTTGGAGTGAATGACTTGAGACATACCTCCCTGGACTACATGAAAAGAGGTATGGAAGAGCTTTCTGATCATGTGGCCCAGGCAGGTATGACCCTAGCCCTGAGTAGCATCCTGCCTTCACCCAGAATGATACCACAGTATAAGGACAAAATGACTGACTTCAACAATTGGCTAAGCTTCTGGTGTCATTCAAAGGGGATCCAGCATCTGTCTGCCTGGGATGATATGATTGACAAACCAGGATGCTTTGCCAGAGATAGTCTGCACCTGTCACCCCTGGGATTCAGGTAACTGGCTAAAGCTCTTGCCACCCATACAGTGCCTTTTTTAGGCAAGGTTCAAAGGACAAAACTACCACCGTAACAGATACAAGCATGCAAAATCTGAAGGTAATGCTACTCAGTGCTAGAAGTCTAAACCTCAAAATGCACTCTCTTGAGGCACTCCTAAAAATGGAGAACATTGATATCTGTGCAGTAACTGAGACCTGGTTCAAGGCTCCAGAGAGCACCCCTGCAATACCAGGCTACAACTCTTACCACACTTTTCTGCCACCAAACCAAGACTGAGACACTAAAGGTGGAGGATTGTCCATATTCACCAAGGATATTTACACCTCCAGGCTAGTTGCCCAACACAATGCATCTGAAATTCTCCAGGTGCAACTAACACTAGGTAAGACTGCAATCCAAATTGTAGCTTGCTACAGATCCCCATCATGCTCCAAGATTCTCACACCTTTCTAAACATACCAGAAAATATTAAGATACAGCCAAACACCCTAACACTGGGTGATTTCAACTACACTGCCATTAACTGGGAAAAAAACTCAGGTACCAACACCTTTGTTCAACGGTTCTTGGAATTCATAAATTCCAACGCCCTGGAACAACTAATCCATTGTCCCACCAGGGGCTGCAATATCCTACACCTGGTCATTACCAACATGGGAGATGGATGCTCCACACTAGTGGTCATGCCCTCATTAGTCAGGTCTGACCATAAGCTAATCATCCTTGACATCCACATCCCACTCCCACCCCCCAGTAAGGAAACCTCCATAAAAAACTTCTCTGAAGCCAACTTCATGCTACTCAAGTCAGAAGTGACAAACTTCATGATACCCATGCAGACGGGAGCTGAAAGTTCAACTTCTGAATCCTACACTAAGGCACTGTATGAGCACAGCCACTCATGCATGAATCATGCCATCCCAAATAGAACCAAAACACTCTCCTCCAGAAAAGGAAGCCAATCTGGTGGTCCCCTGCTATAAACAAACTATACAACAGAAGGAAGAAACTGTTGCAGAAAAGAGGAAAATCCCAGGATGCAAAAAACTCCCTTACCAGCCTCAGTAAGAAGCTGAGATCCCTCATAAGATCCTCCAAAGCTAGTTACAAAAATAAAATTGCAAAGATTCCAAAGACAACCACAAGGCATTCTATAGTTATGTCAAGAATCTAAATGGCAATGCTCAGATCTGCTCTGAGGAACAACAGAATGGCATTAAATATACTGACCCCAAGGATATTGCCAATATCCTGGCAGATTGATTTAGTGCCAACTTCACCCCCCTCTCACCCCCTAAACAGCCCATCTCAATACCAAAAGATTCCCAAATTTTGGTAATCATGGCCACACAGGTAGAAACCGCACTCTCCAAAGCTAAGAATACAGCATCCATGAGACCAGATGACATCCTGGGCTGTGTACTACATGAACTACAAAATGAACTGGCACCTCAACTAAGTGTCATGTTTAATCATAGCCTCACCCCAGGCTTTGTGCACACTGAGTGGTGTACAGCTACAGTTATCCCACTCCACAAGGTGGGATCCACCTTGGATCCTGGGAACTATCATCCCATAATGCATTATCATGGAACTTATAAACAAAAACACTGGCAACCTTCAAACACTGGACCCCACCCAGTTTGGATTTGTGAAGTGCCAATCTTGTCTCCTGAACCTAATTGACTTCTTTGAATCAGTCTCCAGAGCTGTGGATAAGGGTAAGGCAGTCCACACAGCCTATCTGGACCTTGCCAAGGCCTTCAACACCATTCCCCACTCTGGAAGCATAGATAAACTTACTAATCTGGGCATAAATCTCTATGTCACTTGATGGGTTGACAACTGGCTTACTAACAGAACCCAGACTGTAAAAGTAGCCGACTCCAAATCCAACTCCAGACAAGTGACAAGTGGAGTACCTCAGAGTTCAGTCCTGGGAACACTCTTGTTAGGCATCTACTTCTCTGAAGTACAGGCCAACACTAAGGGACTCTGGCTTACAAAGTTCTCAGATGACTGCAAACTGGGAGACATTATTGAATCCCCAAATGATCTGGATATTCTACAAAAGGGCCTTACAGAAACAGATGTTTGGTGCCAGAGCCATGGGCTCAAGCTTGCTGCCAAGAAATGTATAGTTATCCCATTTGGGAAAAAACATGTACAGTGGGACAATGACCTCCTTTTTTCTGGATGAAAAGCCCTTAGTGATGAGATGTGGCACATAGAAGGATTTCCTGACTGTTGTGGTGATGTGGTTATCGAAGGTGAGACCATTGTCCACCTGTGTCCCTAAGTCTCTCATCACACTTTCAGTGTTTAGCATACTGCTACCTATGTGGTAATTCATGGGTACATGGTTTTTAGCAAAGGGGATAACTATACATTTCTTGGCATTAAGTTTGAGCCCATGGCTCTGGCACCAAGCATCTGTTTCTGTAATGCCCTTTTGTAGAATATCCACATCATTTGGGGATTCAATAATGGCTCCCAGTTTGCAGTCATCTATGAACTTTGTTAGCCAGAGTCCCTTAGTGTTGGCCTGTACTTCAGAGAAGTAGATGCCAAACAAGAGCGGTCCCAGGACTGAATCCTGAGGTACTCCACTTGTCACTTGTGTGGAGCTGGATTTGGAGTCGGCTACTTTTACAGTCTGGGTTCTGTTAGTAAGCCAGTTGGCAATCCTTCGAATGATGTAGGGATTAATGCCCAGCTTAGTAAGTTTATCTATGATTCCAGAGTGGGGGATGGTGTCAAAGGTCTTACCCTCATCCACAGCTCTGGAGACTGATTCGAAGAAGTCAATCAGGTTCAGGAGACAAGATCGGCCCTTCACAAACCCAAACTGTGTGGGGTCCAGTGTTTGAAGGTTGCCAATGTCTTTGTTTATAAGTTCCATGATAATGCGTTCCATGCCCTTGCAGATCAGGCTCATCAGACTGATGGAACGGTAGTTCCCGGGATCCAAGGTGGATCTCCCCTTGTGGAGTGGTATAACTGTAGCTGTGCACCACTCAGTGGACACAAAGCCTGAGGTGAGGCTATGATTAAACATGGCACTTAAGTGAGGTGCCAATTAATTTTGTAGTTCATGTAGTACACAGCCCGGGATGTTGTCTGGTCCCATCGATGCTGTATTCTTAGCTTTGGAGTGTGCGGTTTCTACCTGTGTGGCTGTGATTACCAGAATTTGGCAATCTTTTTGTATTGAGATGGGCCCTTTAGGGGGTGAGAGGGGGGTGTGAATTAATGTTGTGCTAACTTACCTGGCATGTACCTTACCTAATAATAGTATAGTATATCCTTACCTTCCACATGCTCCACTCACATGCACCCACAGCTTTCCTTAAGCCAATACTTTGCTCATATTAATTTTTTACTGTTGTCTACCCACAACAAGACTTTACTGCATCTCTTTTTTGTCCCCTTTTTCCTACAGCTCTAGCTCTACTTCACACATGGTTGCCCCCCCCCATGAAGAATTTCTGAAAATTATACTGCAAACAACTGAAGGTTAAAGGAGTCACTACTGGGACTTTTACTCTCTGAAATTGTTTTATCTCAAGGTCTACTTCACTCCTGCCTGCCTCCCCCCTCCCAAGTGAAGAATTTCTGAAAATTATTCTGCAAACAACTGAAGGCAAAAGGACTCACTACTGGGACTTTTACTCTCTGAAATATTCTTATGTGGGTGTATTCCCTGTTAACTAATTTCTGCATCTAGTTCTTAGTGCTTTCCCTTAATTTTATTATATTGGCTTAGCATGAACACTTGCAAGGTCCCCCCTTTTTCCAATCCCTGCCATTGCTACTAACTGTCACTAGCTGGCAACAGAACACCACCAAACAACTGAATCTTGACCCAGATAAGCAGTTCATCTTGTAAGCAGGGCAGTGCTCTACAGTTATTTAAATTCTCCAATATTTCTGTCTACTGTAAATACACAAGTCCCTTCAAAGCAGTTATTTTTCCATTCACTGCAAATAAATAGTGGAACACAGTAACTGGCGTGATCCCTGCCATTAAGATACAATGCCGCTTACCTTCCTTACTTAGGTAGACTCCTGATACTTTTTTTCAGCTCTTACCTCCTAGTTAGGGCTTTGCCTGTTCCACTCCCCTACCCTATCCCCTTTCCCACACACCCCTAGCTCATTTGCTTTATACCTAACCTTACCACACCCACACCTAACCCCTATCTCTCAGCCAATCACACAAATGACCACCACCCTCCCCCTCCTTTGGTCTCATATTACACACTCTACACATAGTACCTCCCCACTCTCAAAGTTGCTACAATCCATCCCACTTATATCCTATCAGGACCCCTACACATTCCACAGTGTTATCTCTATACACTCCTACCACTTCTGATAAACCAAACATGTACTCCCATCAAATAATCCTAACACTAGCACTCACCATCACAGCCCATCTAACCTCACCCTACTTGAACAACATTACAATCCCCAACATAAGTCATCCCACCTCATCCTCACTTCCAACATAAATTAACTACTTCTTACTCATCCCACCCTCACTCTTTAACCACACCACCAATGAAAAACACCCCTACAAACTCCTCCATTAGCAAAGCAAATCTAGGGTATCCATGCAATGTGACTTAGCCTTCTCCAAATACCTACAAGCTATAATAAACATTGCCTCTCACCTACTATGCAGTCGTGATATCAACTCCAACCCAGGTCCAATAACAAGTCCTACAAATCACCAGAATCAGTCTAGAACCAATACTAGCCAACTTAAGAGAAAATCTGATATTCTAATAATAAATCATAACATAAGAAGCATCCTTAAAAAAACATTGAACTCTATGCAACCATAGCATTATACTTACCTGACATTATCTTCCTCACAGAAACATGGCTTAGGCCACACATTAAAAATGAAGAAGTACTTCCCCCTGGTTATAGCATACTACAAAAAGACCAAACAACTAAAAGAGGAGGTGGAGTCGCTGTCCTATTTCAGAACAACAGCAAGAAATCCCCGCATTTAATAATGCAGAGATCATACTTGCTAAGGTAAGACTAAATACACAAAAACAGCCAAATATCTTAGGATCATATATCACCCCAGGAGATAACATCAATATTCTAGAATCTCTTCTCCGATGGACATCAGAAACACACCCCATGAAACCATTATACTAGGTGACTTTGATGTTGATTGGACCTCACTTAAATCACCCCACCTCTCAAATCATATTAACCTTTATGAAATCTCACAGCTTATACAAACCCCTACTAGGGCAGATAAAACCTCAGAAAAAGAATCAATACTAGACTGGATTCTCACCAATCGCCCATCTTTCACCCATAATTTTGGTAAACTACCCGACATTCTAAGTGACCACCAAACAACCTTCGTCAGCAGAGACCAAACTAAACTCACTAGAACTAGCTCTGTCAAACACATCAGATATACTAAAAACTTCAGGGCTGACCATCTTAATACAGCCCTTAAACACTCTAACTGGTCCCCTCTTTTAATACTTCCTTTAGATGAAGCAGTTGTGTATTTCAACACTGTCTTCTTAGGCCTTCTCAACCAACTTGCTCCACCAAGACAGAGCTGCGCTAAAACCATCTATGCCCCATGGCTTACCAAGAGCACTAGGCAACTTATGAAACAAAGGGACAAAGCATGGGACAACTGGCACAAAAACAAAACTACTCCTAATAGGCAAACATTCTTACAACTGAGAAAGTCTGTAAAAAAAGCATATCAGACTAGACAAACAAAAATACTATAGTGAAATTCAATCTAAGCATAATACCAACCCACAAAAGTTCTGGGCCACTATAAACAGTATTCTCCAACCAGGTAAATCACCAACTCCTCATCCAAACATAGACACCACCTCTATAAACACAGCCACCCAATTCAATGAGTTCTTTACAACTCTATATTAAAGCTGTCAACAGACCCACACTCCTCAACCCCCACTATACTATATAACCCATCAAATAATGCTAACTCCTTCACCCTTCAACCTGTACCAACTTACACAATCTATAGACACCTAACCAAACTTAAAATGACCACCTTACCAGTAGACAAACTACCAGCCAAATTCCTACAAATAGCCGGCAAAACCATTTCCTACACAGTCTCTATAATCATTAACAGATCAATCTCAGAACAAAAGGTGTCATTTCTCTGGAAAATCTCCTACATTATAACAATTCACAAAGGGGGCAACTCCACTGACCTAACAAACTACTGCCCTATAGCTATACTTACACCACTGGATAACATAATGGATAAATGTATCCACACCCAGGTCCTAACACATCTCCTCTCCAACAATCTTCTTGCTGAAACTCAACATGGATTCCACCCCAACCATAGCACTACCACTGCACTAATCCATTTTAGTAACCTAGTAAATATGCAATGCAACAATGGCCAACTAGTGTCTGCAGTTTTCCTTGACTTATCAAAGGCATTTGATACAGTCTCCCATACAAAACTAATAACATCACTCTAAAAATTAAAACTAAATACCCCCACTCTATTATAGTATCAGGACTATCTCTCCCAATGCCAACAAGCTGTTCAGTGGAAAAACTCCCTTTCCCCATACTTACTGTAAAACTAGGAGTACACCAAGGATCAATCCTAGGACCCCTACTTTTCACTATATTTATAAATAATCTTCACATAGCCGCTCCTCTAGCAAACCTGGTTCAATACACTGATGACTCCACCTTAATCTGCTCTGCCCCAACCCTCCAACAACTTCAAATCAAGACCCAAGAAGCCTTTACATCCATCAAAACCCAGCTAACAAACTCCTAGCTAATACTAAATCCTAAAAAGTCCCACCTTATGCTCTTTCATCCTTCCAAAGCAGCATCACCTACTCCCCCATTCTCTATTTATGCATTAGATAATACCCCTATCTTCCCTGTCACACAAGCCAATTTACTAGGGTTCATTATTGACAATAATATGAAATTTGACAAACACATAGCTCATACAATAACCAAAATCAACAAAAAACTAGGTACTCTTTACAGATGTAAAAACTTCCTAACCAGGAACAGTAAAGCTACCCTAGCTCATACCCATCTTCTCTCTACCTTCCTGCATGCTTCTCCTGGTGTAATTAATCTAAACAAGAATGATTTAAACAAGCTTTCAGTATGCTACAACAAAATAGCAAAATTTGCCACAAACTCCTCCTACCGCACCACTACTGTCAGGCCCTAAAACAGCTTTCCTGGCTGGAACTCCCTAACACCTTAGCTGTAAACCAACTTCTTCTAGCTCACAAAATATTGCACCAACCTGACAAAACTCCAGCCTTACAAGACCTGATCATCCTCTACTCCAATAACCGTAAACTTAGATCCACTAACAAGGCACTAATTGCGATCTCCAAAAGCCATTACAGCTCTGGTGACTACCTGTATTCTAACAACATTGCCAAGACTTAGAACTCCCTACCACTACAAATCAGGGTGCGACTTAATAAAACCATCTTCAAACAACAGCTTATTTCCCACCTAAACAACTCCTGGACATGCAATTGCCTAGCACCTGGCTGACATATTCTAACTCATTTTCCCTACCCACTATCCAACCTCTTCTTTAAAACTCCCACAGATGCACTATATATTATCACGTTACTTACCAACTCACTGCCACCTACTGCCCACTGCCCCATCTATAGCCACTAACGTTCGCCTAGACTAAGTTGAAAAACTTTCCTTTAAAATGTCTCAATGTACCTCATATGGACTTGTCTATATTCTCCTCCTTTTTTAGTTTTTCCTTTCTTATCTTCAGTACATCTTCAAGAGTATCTCTACAACAATCAAATGTTACTACCTGCTATACTTTTAATTATATGTCTAAACCACTATGCTTATGTAAATATCTTATGCAATCATATGTTAATTGTCTGCTATATTTTTATAAAATGAATGTGCAAATATCTTATGCATAGCATGTTAGCAGATATTCTGGAGCTTTTCTACCCGGGCCTCCACTGAAAATGGACAGCTCTGTCCAGTCAGACCTCCCCGGTAAACAAATGTAAAATAAAATAAAATAAATAAATAAGTAGACAGTCAGAGACTGGCTTATTAATTGCTTGTTTGCTCTTATGGGTTTGACATCTGCTTCACCACTGTCTGCCATTGCTGTTTTGACATTACCCTTTCTTGTTTTGCAAATAGTTGGCAGGTAAATGCAATGTTAGGACAAGCAGAACAGATGTATAAGGCATACTTGTGCTCCTTCTGTAACAACCTGTGTCATTCCAGGGGTATGGCTGTTGGCCAGTGACATGCTGTCAGCACTGACACAGAAAGGTAGCAGCTTTTATAAACTGGCAATACACTGACCTTCAGGTACCTGCTGTCCTACTAGGCAACATACCTCTCAACTTCTGAGAGCCAGACATTTGGACAAAGCCATAAGTGATTGGGGAACAGAGGCCTACCTTTAGGGACCGATTTTAAGTATTGGCCTTACAAACCTAGAAAGGTGATTCAGTAACAGGTTTTGCATTAGCATACATGTTTCTATAGGGTATACAGTCTGACACTACAATCTGTTATTATTTTCTGACCTTAGTCTTACGTGATTTGGCATTGATTTGCCAAACAACCACACAATTATGATGCAAACCTCTGGACATTCTGTAATAGGTCTGTACAGTTGAGAGGTATGGTAGGCACTGTGCAGGTTACTCCAAGCTGTGTACTGTCCATATGTGTGGCCCCTGTCCATGACCTGTACAGCTTTCCTGCATGAACAGATATTGACATCTGGACAGTGTGTACAACTCCTACGTAGGTGTAGCTGGCATGCAGAATACTTGGCACTGCAGTTCTTGGAACATGGCCCTGTCAAAGACAGCACTGTACCTAGGCCAGCACGACACAACAGCCGGGAGTAAGTGCTGGCCAAATCCTGACAGTATTAACCACACAGATAGCTCATTAACCCCTGCATATTGTGGACATGCAACAATTTATCATGTTGATTGGGACAGCCCTGGCAATGTGTGCTCTGCTGCTATTTCCCTGCAAACATGCATGTTACTGCATTTCTATAGGGATATGGGTGTGGGGGGGCACACCTGTCAGCTGTATACATTTGCACAGACTGTGCTGATGTTTGCTTTACATTTTGGTCCCATTTATCATAGTATTGTGCCCTGTCTTGGAGACTAAAGGCATATCACTAAAGACCACAGGTCAGATTGTAATGGTATACATTTGAGTTTCAGACTTCTTACCCTCCAGAGCCTTACTGCAACTGCAAGACCTGCTGTGCTATCACTGTGTAAGTCTGTAGGGGGTATTTCATCATTGTTGCCATTTGTGGGCCTTTGCCAGACATTTCTTTATGGTTTTCTACAGCTGACTTGCTGGGTGAGGCTGAGGGGTGAGTAAGGCCCCCCCACACTGACATTCATGCCTGTGGCCTATGACCACCCAGTTAGTTGGCCCCCCACATATACTGCAGTGGGATTTGTCACCTTGGCTAATACTGCATATGTGGGAAAGCCAGTACTGGGAAAACATTTCCTGGTGTCCCACATAGCTGTCAGTTTTCTGCTGCTATCCCAGTAGGCCACTCCATTCCCTTGCATGCATGCAACAATACCATAGATATGCTACCAGAACATACTAATCTATTCATTTATTGTTAAGAAGACTGACTTACCTTGTACTTGCAGCAGTTGTGAGAATGGTGCTTGAGGGCTGCCTATGTCGTATGCATGCAGTACGTTGCCTATACATGGTAAGGTACAGGTAATGTGATGTGGGTGGCATCAATTTTACTGTGTATGCAAGTTGGATAGAGGTGTCAGTCCCTAGTTCACTACATTGTCAGTTTGTGTGCTATGCACTGCCTCTTTGCCCAGGCCAGGGCATACTGGGCATGCCTCTGTCTGCCTACAGGAGCTGGCTCAAGGGGGTTCCTCCTCCAAGTCTCTCTGTGCCTGTGGGGACCTTAGCAATGGTGGGAGGCTGTGTGGCCCTTCCCTGTGCTGTTCCAGCTGCAGCTGTTTCCACAGGATCATATTGTGTAGCATGGTACATACTATGAACATGTGTGCACATGTGGCTGGGGAGTACTGCAGAGCTCCACCAGATATGTCAAGGCAGTGGAACCGTGACTTGAGCATCCCAAACACATGCTCTATAATGATCCTTGTTTGTGCGTGTGCCTCATTATGGCATTCTTGAGTGGGTGTGTGTGCATTTCTGATGGGTGTCATCATCCAACACTCCAGTGCATAGCCAGCATCCCCCACCAGATGGCAAAATGGGATGGCCCCCTGGCAAATCCCTGGTACAGCTGCGAGGAATGCCAGATGTGGGAGTCATGACAGCTTCCAGGGCTGCCAGCACACACATTAATGATAATGTCCTGGGCATTGCACATGACCTGGCAGCTGATGGAGTAAAAGCTCTTGTGGTTTAGGTAGATCCTACCGTGTTCACCAGGTGGTACTTTTATGTGGATGCGCATGCAGTCTATGGCACCCAGTACCTCTGGGTAGTCTGCTATATGGTAGAAGAGGTGCATATTGCAGGTCCTCTCCTCATGGGTGCTGGGGAAGTAAATGTGCTCACCGACATGTGGTAGCATGGCATCCAGGAAATGGTGGAGTACCCTGGATGCAGATGCCTGTGAGACCCCCATGATGTCCCAAGGAGGTCTTTGGAAAGCACCTGTAGCTAGTATTCTTAAGGCTACACATACCTTGCTATCCAGTAGTATGGGTTCCCCTCTGTTGGCTCTGAGTCTGAGGTGAGGCCAGCACAGCTCAATGAGTTGCTGAAGTATGTCCCTTTACACCCTGTAGTGCTCTACTATCTCCAGATTATGTAGCCCCTGGTAGGTTACCCTGGGTCTGAACACTCTTCTCCTCCTCCTCAGTCTGGGGCAGTTGCCAGCATTATCGTACTCACCACCCTCAGCCTCTAGCACATACTGATGTATCAAAGCAACAGCAGCCACTATCATTTTGTCAGTTAAAATTCCCCTGAGTGTGTACACCAATGGTGCAGAGTTTGTGGAAAAAACAGACTGGAAGGTGATTGCACAGTTTATACTGTTGTGCTGCAGATGCTGCCTGTATGATTGGCTGACTATGATACATTCCACCTGCTAGCTATATTATTTGTACTTGATTGCTTTTATTCTGCTATTTCCCATTTTTTCTTTTTTTTCCCTTCCCATTTCTGCCTCTTTTAAGTCACGTGGCACTTCACGCAAATCTGCTGCCCAAATGTAAACAGTTCTGCTATTTCCAGGATTTTTTCTTTTTTGGTTTTGTTTCAGACCTGGTGCATGCCGTGCAAACCTGTTTAGCTAAAGTAAATACTTTGAAGCAGAAATGGCCTTCCACTGGATGTGAACACACTCTTCATTTCATGGAATTAGTGAATACAGCCTCAGATACATCCTCTTGCTTAGCTAAGCTCAAGTGGAAGCTGTGAAGCTCCAGTGTCCTTACACCAAGCATGACACACACCCTTTTCATGTCAGCTGCTTCTCCTGCTTACATCACCACTGCCTTATAGCTCCTATATGGTTAGGTGCAGTCTGAGAATGGTCTCCCATTTAGTGATTCAGTAAAATTTGCTCATTTGCATACCTAACTGCCTTAGTCTCTTGTTACACCACTACACCAAAGCCTTTCTCCTTAGCAACCAGTGTTACTTGTTATTGTTTTAATTCTGCATATCATACACTATAATGGAAAACTGCAGATTTCACTTAAAATAGTCTTTTCACATTTTTTCATTTTTGGCATGGTCCCATTTGCGAGCCGCTGCTCTATGCTTAAATGGCCGAAATCGGCCAAAAAAAAAAAAACCCTTTCATTTTCTTATTTTTGCAACACTTTTCCATGCCAATGGCCATCTTTTTCACCATTGGCATGCCTAATGATTATAATACATGCTTTACTTTGAGTTGTCATGCCCCCGTTTTCATTTTTGCAGAAATGTAACTGATCAGTAACCGACTACATTTCTGCAACGGACACTGTTTTGGCACAGATGCCTGCCTGCTTATTGAATTACTACTTGACCTCATTTGTATGTTTTTCACCAGCAAATGAGTTAATTAGCATTATTCAGTAGTGTCTGTTCCAGAATAGTGCTGTCAGGCTCGCGCATGCCCCCAGCCTTGTTTACTGGATTGCTCGGTGGCCATATTCTGTGCAAAAGCTGCCGCACTATTCTTGCACGGGGAAAAATGTTTATTGAATCCCGGGGTTTGAGCTAGGTAGTGAGTATGTGTGTGCTTTCCTTTGCCTCTTAACCAGAGCCAGGGCATACTGTGCACACCTCTGTCTGCCATCACCATCTGCCACTGGTGGTCTCTCTCAGATACCTCATCTGTCACTGTTGCTGCTGTTGCTGGCCCTGCCTGTGGTCCTAGAAACTGTGATCCTGCCCCTTGCTGTTCTTATTAAAACTGTTTCCTGAGAGTTATACTGTGTAACATGGCACAGACACTAAGTATTTCAGCACAGGTACCTGGGTCATAGTGCAGTGCACCTCCTGATGTGTCTCAAAACTTAAACCTTGATTTCAGCAACCCAAACATACTTTTTGTGATATTCCTAGTTTGAACATGGGCCTCATTGTGTCCTTGCTTGGTTGGGTTGTATGGATTTCTCATGGATGTCATGAGCCAGGGCTCCAGTGCATGACCTGCATTCCCTACTAGATGCCCTTGAGGAAAATCACCCCTAACAAACCTGGTGTACATTTCACGAGTGTGGCTTATGTGTGATTCTTGGAAACTTCTTGGGTAACCTGCACAGACATTGTACATGACCCTTGGGCATTACGGAAAACCTGATAGTTTGCAGAGTGGAAACCTTTTCTGTTGATGTACATCATTCCTTGTTCTCCAGGTGGTGCTTTTATTTTTGTGTGTGTGTGTGTGTGTGTGTGTGTGTGTGTGTGTGTGTGTGTGTGTGTGTGTGTGTGTGTGTGTGTGTGTGTGTGTGTGTGTGTGTGTGTGTGCAGTCTATGGCCCTCAAAACTCCATGGAAGTGTACTATTGCATAAAATTCCTGCATGGTTCTTGCTCTCTCTTGTGGTGTTCATTGGAAAAAAAACATATGCTCCCTTGCATGTAATAGCATTGCATTTAAAAACTGATATAATATTGTACAGGCTGATGCCTATGACACCCCTAATATCCTCTGTGTGTCTCTGAAAAGTGCTTGTAGCTAGTATACGTAATTCTAAAAATACCTTTGTTTCTAACTGGTATGGGTTGTTCAAAATTTCGCAGGGTCTGAGGTGGGGGTGACAGAGGCTGCATATTTCTTCCAGTATTTCCTTGTCCACCTTGCATCTCTCAACAATTTCTGTTTCATGCAGTCCATGATAAGTTACACAGGGTGTAAGCACCCTTCTTCTTCTTAACTGAGGTCTGGCAGCAACAGCAGCACCCTGATTTCAAGCCTGTTGCACATACAGCATAATAATAGTAGCAGGAACCCCTAAAATGTTTATTTTTTTCCTAAGTGTAATCTTGTCTGTATTACAAAAAGTTTTGGTGTACATGGAAAAGTCTACACCAAATGTACATTATTGCTTTATAGTTTCCTGAATAGCTCTGTCATAATGGATTGGTTAATTAACATGTACTTCAGCTCTTTATGCTTTAATTAGCATATTCTGATGTTTCTAATTGTTTGGCAGCTCTACTCATTGTATAGCCGCACATAATGAATATCAAATAGCTTGCTATTGTGTTGGCGGTGCTGCACAATGCCAACACAATTGGTACATTTTGTTTAGATGTTTATGAATCCTACCCATAATGTTAGTAAGAATGGAAAGATTAACAATTGTGGATTTAAGATGGAAAGAACAAGTACCCAGAATTATAGTATTATATGCTTATCTTATCTGAAAGAAAGGGAAAGTTTATTTCATCAGATTCTAGACTAGGTAGTGATAAATCTGAATATTACAATGATAGGAGATTTCAATTGCAATTCAAGAGGCAAACATAAAAAGAAAGAAAGCAATGTAAGAAAAAATTATAGAAGTTACAAGATGTGGTAAACTGATACTTTGGGATAAAAATTCATGGACTTACAGAAGGGGAATTTACAGAGCTGAATCTAATTACTTAATAGTATCAGAATTAACTATAAGAGAAGGAGAGATGCATGAAACAGATTTTTCTGATCATCTAGCAATAAGGCTAGATATAAAGGGAAACAAGTAATATATAAGGACAGGTAAAGGAATAAAAAAGTTAAATAAGAAAACTTGGGATGATGAAGGAAAGATTAATAGCACAATTATGAAGAGATCATATTACAATGACAGCATTTTATAAAAATTGGTCTGAATAGTGGGTGACTGTTAAGGTAAAATATAACATTTTTCTTACAGTAACAGCTTGATGTGAGAAAAGTAGATAAAGAAAAGTATAGCAGAGTTCATACAGCTGCATTGGAATATTTAGAAAATAGCGATAGAGGGTCCCCGGGATTCATGAACCTTGCGCCAGGCGCCAGCATAGCGTTGGCGTTATAAAGCCAAATATGGCCACCGAGCGATTCAGGTATGAAGCAATCCCACGTGCACTACCGGCGTGCGCCGGACCTGCGCCACCCCCGGCGTAGGTATGCTAATCACACTGTGTGCGGTATTGCACCATGCAAATGAAGGCAAATAGCGATTCACGAAGTGGGGCATGCGTAGCGTAAGGGCACGGCAATGTAAACCGAAAAAAACGGTTTACATTTACCCAAACATGACCAAGGAGTAACGGAAGGCTGTCAACATCAGGTATCATACAGGTGCAATATGCCAAAGCGAAGGCACCGAGAATGTCCAAAGAAAACATGCACAAACTGTAAATAATGACAAAAATGTCATGCGTAGAAACCACAGCAGAACCCCGGATATGTGTACAGAAGGTGCAAAGCAATGAAATAATATGACAATGTCCTAAAAGAGCTGTATAATACACATCAGCTGTACAGCCACCACACACCATAGTATGTATGGAAAGCCCAACCCCAGCACAAGGGTTGTCAAGGAGTGGTGGGAGTGTTCGCCGTAACCATGTATTAGCAGTCAATGCCATGCAAATGAGGCAGATAATAGTGAATCGCAAAGCTGGCCGGTGTAAGGATGGAGCAAAGCGGCGCGGTACTACACCGAGGAGTGGCCTACACGAGATACATGTCAATCGCAGAGGGTGTGCCACTGTAGGAGGAAGCATATTGGAGGCCAGCAAACCTGGGCTGTACAATGCACATCACAGCAGCAGGACCGGGCGTGTGAGGAAATAGATGCGCTGAGAGTACATAATGCGCACAGATGCATGTGCACGAGGATGACTATGTTCCCCAACACAGTCATGTGACGGCCTCCCGTCAACAGCCACGGATATAGGAAGGTAATGCGGAGAATATGAGGAAATGCGGAAGCAGTGTAATTGGAGCCGTAATGAGCAATCAACACCAATCAATCCAGGAAGGGCAAACAGCGGCATCCGACAACTCTGTATGCAGACTCCTGCATAACGGGAAAGGGAGGCATATGAATGCAAAGATAGTAGGGGATGTAGTAGAAATGCAAAGAACAAAGAACCGAAATAGCACAGCCAAGTACAGAGGTAGCATAACTGCAGCTGCAGATAAAATGCATCATATGCCATGTGCCTGCAGGATGCAGTAATGTAAGATGCAAAGCTAAGCCAATGCAGGCAACTGTAATGTAACACTAAAGGCAATACCGTTGCAGTTGCAACCGTAAAACACTGAAAATAATCCATGGATACGGCTGCACAGACACACCCAATGACATCACCGGGTATACAGCACAACAGTATAAAGTGTGAATGCACACAACACACAGCGGATTTCCCAAACGCCGCACCGTAGGGTGTAAACACACGGGGAACTTTTAATATGTATATGGTGGGTGCCGCCGTGGCTGTGATGCATAGGTATGTGGCAGAGACAGACGGAGTTGCGGAGGGCGGTGCCGACAACTACCGTAGGCCTCACAGGAGAAGGAGAGTGTTCAGACCAAGGGTGACCTACCAGGGGCTGCAAGACCTGGAGATAGTAGAGCGCTACAGGGTGGACAGGGACACGTTACAGCAAATAGTGGAGCTGTGCCGGCCCCGCCTGAGAACAAGAGACAACAGAGGGGAGCCCATCCCAGTGGACACAAAGGTATGTGTGAGCTTGCGAATACTGGCTACAGGTACCTTTCAAAGGCCAACCGGGATATAATGGGTATCTCACAGGCATCAGCATCTAGGGTACTACACCAGTTCCTGGATGCCATGTTACACATGCCCATGAGTATATAAACTTCCCCAGATCTCAGGAGGAGTTGGCTAGCAATATCGCCGCTTCCACCGTGTGGCACAATACCGGAGGTACTGGGTGCGATCGACTGTACGCACATAGAAATCAAGTCACCGCCCGGGGAGCAGGGTACACGCTACATAAACCGCAAGGGATACCCCTCCATCAATTGCCAGGTCGTGTGCAATGCGCAGGGCATTATCATGGATGTGTGTGCTGGCAGCCCTGGAAGCTTCCATGACTCCCATATCTGGCATGCCTCACAGCTGTATCAGGTATTTGCCAGGGGGGACATCACACAAGGTCACCTTGTGGGGGATGCTGGCTATGCACTGGAGCCGTGGCTGATGACACCCATCAGAAATGCACACACACACATGCAAGAACGCCATAATGAGGCACACGCACAAACCAGAATAATCATAGAGCGTGTGTTTGGGATTTTGAAATCACGGTTCCGGTGCTTGGATACATCCGGTGGAGCCTTGCAGTACTCTCCAGGCACATGTGCCCACATATTCATAGTATGTTGTATGCTACACAATATGATTCTGCGGAAACAGCTGCTGCAGGGACATAATGGTGTAGGGCCACCAAGCCCGCCACAACTGCCAAGGCAAGCACAGGCACAGGGCGTTCAGCGCCATGAACACGCTGTGCCAGCCCCAGTAGGTAGACGGAGGCGTACCCAATATGCCTATGCCCTGGCAAAGAGGGAACGCATAGCACATACTTTGACAGTGTAGGCCCCATGGACTGACACCTCCTTACCTGCACACACAGTGAAATGGACGCCACACAAACATGTCCGCCCGTAATGTGTACCGTATGGCCGGACCTATGTGTGACTCCAACAAAGGCACCGCCCAAACACTGCACACCCAATAGCCAGCAGAACATGGAATGCCAACACCTCACCGCACGCCGGTTCTACAGCACATGGCGTAGCCGTATGCTGCCACTATCGCCGCAAGTCGACCACATATGTACTTATGTGCATACACAGATACGGAAATAGATATCAGTACACATGTAGAAATATATGTACGCATACACAGATATAAAGTACAACAGGGTAATATGGAACCCAGGGATGCAAGTTCACAGATAAGTAAGGCGAAATCTCCACATAGTAAACATAGTGACCGACAACCCGATCATCCGGGAGGGTGGGCAGAGCAGGTAACGCCAGCCATGGAAATGTCAACCTGCATCAATACATATCCGCGTGTCGGGATGATCACCAGTCCATGGTACAGTAACGGGATATGCGTGTCATATCCATAGGATATGAGTGCGGAGATACACGCCGCCCGCGGCGATGCCAATGTAGGTATTGTGTTCAACCGTCGGTGCGAAAGCGGCAAGCATACCAGTGAAGTGTACGTCATTATGAGGAACGTACCTCATTTGGGGTGTAAAACAGTTCATGTTCCTCGCAGTTCCTCAAAGTTCCACATTGAAAATGTCTGTCAAACATCCATTGTTAGGAATGTATTTAAATGACATCCTGGTAAATAGAAATTAATCATAGTAATTCATTAAAGGTTCTTCACTGTAAGTAAATCAGCATATTTTAATCATCCTATGACCTACTTAGCTGAAGTTGTTACTATGCCATTACTATGTGTTCCACATTATGCCCATTTGTTCCACATTACTAATGTGTGTGTTCCTCATTTTGGAAATAGAAGGTTGAGAGCCATGGCGGCAATATGTGTATGTGTGAGGTGAGGTTGTCGTGTGTTCCGCTGTGTGTGTGTAATGTGTGTGCCACTGTAAAATGTGTATGTAGATGACATGTCACAGGCGGAGTGTAATAACATGCGTAGGCATACAGTACAGGAACCATAGGCGTATGTACAGCAGTACCCACAAAGTAGTACTGACATCTCCTCAGTGGCTATGCACGTGGCGACGTAAAACGATGCAAAGCGGATATGTACCAGAATGTACCACAGGGCCATAGCCAACAGGAGATGCAAAGGATGGATGTACAAACCATGACCGTATGTATGGCGGCCATAAGGTAGACTCAACACGATACGTCGGCAACGTTACACAGCATCAGGCATGTACAGCGAAAATATGAATGTGCTATCCCGGCACCAATCGTGAACACTTACGGTCCCGTAAATACCGCTGTGTGTTCCACGACCGTTAAGTAAGCAAGCGGCACACGAATAGGAGGCTACCGGTAGCATACAGGCTGTCCCAAGTATAGGACCACAATCACCGTAACTATCAGTGACAAAATGCCAATGGATAGTAGGCACGGACGAACATCCGCAGATATATAACCGATGTGAAGGAGGAATACGTGCAGGAAGCACACATGCAGGTGATACCGACACCACGACATCAACAAAACAAACATTCCCAGAACAACAGACAGGTAACCTGCAGCTCCCCAAGCAGGGATGGAGCACACACACAAGCATATCTTGTATGTATAAATGCAAGACCCACACCCCGTACCCGTCACCCACATCCACAGATATACCCCATCGCACATATCAAAGGGATAACAGCTAAAACCGTAGCAAAACATACAGGCAGTCAATGACAGCGGCATACCCACAACAAGCTCGTGGGAAACACTAGCAGCAGCTGATGCATCCTTGCATCCGTTGTGTACAGGAATATAACAGCTATGTTACACATCTGAATGCACAACGCCATCGACAGACGCCGCCAGGACACAGAGACCCACATGTCAAACAGAATACCATACCCAACACACACAATCCACGGCTAACACCACAGCGAAATGTACCTGACACCACACATAGCGGATGCAGTCACACAAACATGATACAATACATACCATCCTCACGAAGGTATTGCAAATAACCAACGGCCACACGAGGAATGAACCATGGCCTAGTGCCGGCGTAGCGCATTTAATGGAGGATCACCGGTGATATGCGCATAAGTACACACCGAGGAACAGCTATTGGCGTGATGAACCCACATGCCTCAGGTGACGGCGAATATAAGGAAGACTCCTGGATATTCAAACCGTATGTTCATACCGAACAAATACGAATACAAAAGAAGGAGCAAGCAAGTACTGACGAAAACAGCACCAAAGGCGGCAAAGGTATGTCGAACCCACGAGATGTACTGTTGTGTAACGCATGATACGTATGACGAATCTGTACAGTATGTGAACGGTGTGTGTAGGTAAAGATACCTGTCCATCAGGCAGAGAGTGGTGAAAGTTGGTTATGTAATGCTAAGCTGCGCAGCATACCAACGACTGTGGACAACGTGTGCACAGCAGTGGGACAACATGTACACCCGGGATAACCCCAGGTTAAGCTTGCCACCTTTTCAAATGGCCAAAGTGGGACATTTTCGGGACACACATCAGATGTTACAGGTGGACACATACCCATGGTCAGTACAAAGGGTAGAACTTTACTCTTTTGCCTAAATAAAAGCGTAGTCTTGTAGCAGTTTAGTTGCTTATTGTGTGTCTTGTAACATTTAGGAATTTACATACATAAATAACTATGTTATGCAACTCTTACATAAAAATGGGACATAATTATGTCCTACAATCTCAGGACATTTGCCATTTGTAATATGTTTTGTCAGGACACAACTGCCCAAAGAGGGACTGTCCCTTGCAAAGTGGGACAGGTGGTAACCCTACCCCAGATCTGCCATAGGGATTTCAAACACAGAACAATGCCACCACCCACGCTGATGCTGGCAGTGGATATCCAACAATGAAGTGCCACAGCAGGGGATAGGACATGTATGTATAGTGTCACAGCACACATGTGCATGGGCATATACCGTCGATGTCATACGGAATGTGCGCACGACGTGCACGTATCCCACGCAGTAGGGGTGACTATGTCAATTATGTGTAATGCAAAGCTGTCATGATGGATATGTTCAGAAATCATAGACAGTATCACAGGCATAGCATGCATGATGGAGGGATGGCCTAATGTTATGTACATAAACAAGATATGTATGGCCTGCACATATGGGACAATGTAGTAGCAGAATAGGTACCCGAAATGGAGGAACAGCAAGTAACCATGTCCAAACGTTCCGTAGCAGGTGCAATGTGTGCCACAATGATGTCCAGCAGGGCCGTGTGTAAACACATGTGCAATGTACACAGTAGTGACACCCCCCCATGGTAGTGTCCACTGAGCGGCAGAAGTGGATGTCAACTGTATGTCTATACAGTACGTCCGCTGTGGTGGTACCATGGGTCTGTGTCACCCTACCAGCAAGGGAGCTATCACATGACTAGTGACACAGTGTGCCCCTGTGGGATGTGCACAGGACCTATGTCCCACAGCACGGTGTGTGTCCAGTCTGTGGATGTCACACAGGCGCCCGGCCGAGTAATGTGGCATGTGTGCACACATGCAGGACTGCTCCTCCCACCCTGCCCACTGCAAACGCCATGTAGGAGTACTACATGCATCAGTACTCATGGAGAACATGGCCCATGGCAGAGTAGATTACACCCCTGTGTTAGTGGCATGCAGGTAAGTACAGATGTGTTACATGACTGTCATTTGCATATGTAAACTGTCTGAGCCGGGTAGAGATCACAGCATGACTATACTGAGACATGTAACGTTGTATCCATTGTGTAAGGTACACCACACATGTGTTATTGTAACATTGCCCGCGTGTACATGTGTGTATGGCACAGGTACAAGGGCACCCAAGGTATCAGCTAGACATACGGTCCAGAAATGCGTGGTCCTACACATGTGTACCCACGCCATGGTGGAATATGGCAACCACAGCACCATGTGGGGCATGTGTGTGTACATCAACCATGTACAACGTGATATGCCTGTATAGGGACAGTATCCATGTGATACACACCGCATGACTGTCAGTATGCAAAGGTGATGTGTATGCACTATGTGTGATGTAACTGATGCAATGATATCTACATGATATATCTGCCACACTGACACCTGTATGGTTGTTAGCAATATGAGTAGGATGAGCTAGAATGCTGCCAGGTATGTAGATGTGGTATATGTAGGCATGGACAATACTGTGTGACAGCAGGTAGTGTACATATGCAAATACTGAGCATGAGGGGCCACATGTCTGAGGACTGTGCAATGTCACACGTCCCTGACTTGTTGTAGTTAGCATGATATGCCTGCACCACTGTGTGACCTGTACAGGAGGCACATGGCGTAACATCCAGAGACATAGGGTACAATGTGATGCTGGATGTGTACATTGGCAATAGCATAAAGTGGAATGGCGCTGAAGGGCAAAGAGCGGATCATGTCTGATGTGATACCCTCTGTACCACCCCAACCACCCATGCAATAGTATGACAGGTGGCCAGCATGGGATGTGGTGTGCTGTGGTGCACATAAGCCCAACAAGGGTGCCAGTAAAGGCATGCAGGTAGTCAATGAGTGTGTGAAGCATGTATGTCAAGATGTGGCCCAGTGCCATACTGAATGGCCCAGTCATGGGTGTACAAATGCAGCCCCATACGTGCAATGCAGTACCACCCATGTGTAGTGTGATAGATGTGGTAGTGTGGTGGTCAGGGTACAACGTACATGAATGGGCTAGCAGTCAATGCAGTGTGCTGCTGCAGAGACATGTAACAGCCAGGTTGGCGGGATACAACAACTACGGCGATTGGAGGTGACATTGGGACTGTGTTCCCGGACATAACATGTGCATGGCAGTACTATGTATGTGTCCACAGGGTTAATACAATGTCCAGCCAAGGATTGGAATCCTGTAGTGAGTGAGAGTGTGTATTGTTGGTAGGTACCCCACTGGCAGGCACGATGCCAGCAACATCTGTGTTGGCAATGCCTGCATGACTGTGGTATGCTGCATTGAATGTGGATGTAGTCAAACAGCAGAGACATACCACCACACTGCGTGAGGGCCCACACTGCAATGTCTGGCAGTCATGTGTAGGTAGCTAGCTGTGGAGTATGTCATGCACCATGAGGACACACCATGACTGTCAAGTGACACACCACACACAGGTGAACATAACTACCGTGCAACAGCCTGCACATGTGCCCATACAGCACGTGTGCATGGAACAGGAATACCACTGTGGCGTCTGTGAAAAGGCCAGTACCACCATGTCTCTGTGTGGAATAGCATGGTCCCTACCAGTGTGTAAATGTAGCAGAAGTGCACTGTGATCAGTGTTGGCATAGGCACGTAGACTGTCCATCGTGGGGTGCCATGCCATCAACTACCTCTGTCAGTGGATGTCAGTAATACCGGCTGTAGAGTGTATGTACCATGCATGCTGCTATGGTTGTGTGTTTAGGGTGTGGCTAGCAGGGATGAGAAGCATGGATGTTCAGCAAACAGAGGGGATGTGTAGGCCTAGCACACAGACACATGGAGGTTTGGTGCATGCCGAGGTAGTGTAGGTATGGTATGTGTCGTGTAATGTGTCACCCAGCTATGCGTACTGCATGGCCAAGCATGTGTGGGTACATGGGAGTCCATACTAGGGAAGGCGTGTTGCTGTCAATACATAGCAGTAGCAACTGTCCTAGGTGCAATGTACAGTATGCCAACACGACCAGCATGTAACCTGTGGTGTACAGTGTATTCACTGTCGCGTGTCACAATGTGCGTTGCGGTCACGAACATGGGTATCTGAACATGGATTACCTATGATGCAATGTGTCTTGGGAATATACAGTATGTGTGTAAATCACTGTGTGGTGTGGGAACCACCCACCCGTGTGTGTTGCAGTCCAGGTATGTGCCTGGGAGGTATGATCTGTGTACAATCTGGACTGGCAGGTGTGCCATGTAGGGCATGGAGGCAGGTCCCAGGCACTGCAGATAAATGACATGTGTGCTGTACTGTGTGTGCAGTGCTTGTGTACAGCACAGTGGAGGGTGTAAGCATTGTCACACATCACTGCATGCTGTGCCTACCTGTGACAGCCCTGCCAGAGACAGACATGTGACACCGCTGCACAGGCAGCATAGCATGTGAAGATGTACATGTGGGCTGCACACCTTAGGCAGATGTCCACAGGTCATGTGTGCCACGGTAGTGTGGTTGAACACGACTATCAGACTGGACAAACACCACATGCCTGCATAACTACAGTATGACCATAGTCAACAGTCCCAGAGACAGAGTAGGCCAATGTACACTATCCCTGCGTGCAGACCACTGGCTACTGAACACCTGGCTAGACACACACCTGGAGGGTTAATTCACCATTGAGCCATCACATGTCCCAGTCCATGTGGGCCGTACAATGTCATCACAGGGTGGTCACAATAGCAGGTGGCAAGGCAGACACGGTGTACCAGGTGATGTGTCATGTGTGCATATGTCGACTAGCACAGCCGTTCACATGTCTGCAACATACTGGTGCACGATGTATACTGTTACATGATGTATGGAACTGCACTGTCACCCACTACAGGGCCATCTGACACAGGTGTGTTGTGACTGGTGTAACCCATGTTTGCACAGGATACACACTGCTGTTGTAGGCAGCCATGCTGGTGGCTACCAGTGATATATGCAGTGGTCATACAGACATACCGTACACAGTGTTCATGCAGGAATGTCCATTGTCGTGGACGATGTGCTGCTATGTGAATGTAGGTGTGTGTTGTGAATGTTACACATCCAGAAGACACCATCTGGTGCAGTCATGGTTGTCAACACCAGTACACACATCCACAGCAGTCAGAACCCAGTCCTGACAATGTGTGTCAGTCACCCTCGTACTGTGTGACATATGTGCACATGGCGGAACACCTCCCACTGTCATCTAAGCTGGCTACATGATGGCTGGAATGTGCTGTAGAAATGTACAATGCTGGTATCCCAATGAAGTACCTGGAATCAGACACAGTACGCTATGTCAGCCATGTAAACCATGCACAACAATGACCGCCCAACAGACACATTCAATGCATTGACACATGGAACAACCCCCAATGAGGTATGTTGCACATATTGATGTACAATTGTCATCTATGGCCATAGCATGGATGCAGACACACATACTCCACAGGTAGTACCATGTGATGTAGGTAGGGGGGCATTGCTCATGTACATGTCACAGTAGCTGTACACACACATGTCCTGCATAGCCGTCATGTAGGGGTAGCTGTGGTATGTGACTACTGGACATGTCCATACAAATGACCATGTCCCACAGGAGATGTGTTATGTGTGTACCACATGTGACGTGCTGACAACAAGCTGTGATGTGTACGGCTGCCGGTGTACCTGTGTGACATTGTCTGTGATGGGTGCAAAGACATATAGTATCATATTGCATGCACACAAGCCCCACATAGGTCCATAGCCTGAACATACAATACAAGGAGTGTGTGGGATGATAGCAACCCACAGGAGGAGATGGGTATGGCCGGCAGGCCACAACCACATGTGTGTGTACGGTGTTCACGTCCACCACATGAGCATCTGAGAGGCTAGTGTTACAGCTGTACAGGGTTGCATGCATATATGTTCAGCAACATCCCTGTGTGTCCCACCACTGGCCCGTGGACCGATGGACACCAACCAAATGTGCAGATATGACATGTGCACAGCACATCACAGATGCCTACTGTAGAACAGGCTTACCGTGTAGACATGTGCACAGTAGGTCTGTGCCAGCTGCAGTCAAACATGTAATGTGCCGAACCACACCAATAGTCCAGGCCATGCCACAGATGGACGTGCATGCATCTGTGTATGTATGGCTGTGAATGTCTCCAGCATAGCAATATAGCTGTGTCACCGTTGTGAACAACAATATGAATGTGTCATATGTGTGAGGGGTGCGTCATACGCATATGGTCTGATCGACGATACCATCAGTGACCCTGCTATGTGAACATCCCTGTCCCCATACATGGATACCTATGCTGTGCCCAACACCACATTCACAGAGGGAGGGATGGCGGTGTGTAGTGCAGCAGCAGACATGGGGGTGGCAGCAGGCACTGGATGTACACATATGTGGTACCCACATCAGTGCAGGCAACCATCCATGTGCACGGGATAGCGGTGTGTGTCCACATACAGCACAGTGTTGATCAATATCCCAGCACATAGCACCTGCCAGGGTTACAGTGTATGCATGGATGTGTGATACCTGCATGCACCAGACACACTCTCAGCAAGCAGCGTGCAGCATACCTCGCTTGAGGCCAGTGCCCACACCATGGCGATAGACATGTTGAATGTCCATATACACATAGCACTGACATATGGAATGGACAGCCACCCTGCCAATATCGTAAACCCCCAGGTGGATCACACCCAGTGCCATGTATGTGGCATACCCTGCCATACCATGCAGACCTGCCCAGCAAGGCTGCATGAGCTATCACAGTCCTACATGGTGCAATGGACAAAAGGCACTCTCACTATCAACCATACACAGCAGTAATGTGGCGGTGATGCACCCTGTGGTGTCACAGGTGCTGTGTGATGCTTTGGACAATGTGTGTGTGTACATGCTATGCATGGCCTGTCCTGCTAATGTGTCATGGTTACACATTGCCCTATGTCTATCACATGTGCAACACAGGTGAGCTGTGGCAAGTTGTCCAACACCCATACAGTGCTGTGTGGATGTACATGGCACGACACATGCATGTGCAGGTGTCCATGTGTATGTGTGCAGTGCCACTGCTGACGTTCACAATGGCTACAGACGTGATGTGTACTGACATATACACAGCGTCCAGGTGAACAGCAGCACCGACGTCACATGGGGACCTATGCCAGTGATATGGACACAGGTGCAGCCAGGTACACATGTCCACAGCTGGCTAACATCTACATGGTGCATGTACAGTGTGATGGGGTGGCAAACAGATATGATGTGACACACACTGCTCAATGGTGTGAAGCCAACACATCGGCTGTGTCACTGCCACGATGCCTTTCACAGATTACTGTGCAGATGTCGTACTTGTCATAGCAATGTATCTCCAACAGTATGCCAGCACAGCAGTGTAAATGTGACCTGCCACCATCATTATGTCTTACAGATAATGCCACGATCCTGGCTTCCTGCATTCAGTCGACAGGAGGAGGAGGTGATCATACCATACCTCCATAGTAATCATAACATGTTATTTAGTCATGTGCCACAGCAGGCACAGGAACGACAGGAGATGTGGGAGGAGATGTGCAGGAGGGTGAACAGCCTGGGTGGATACAACCGCACTTATCAGCAGATCCGCAGGCACTGCACAGACCTGATCCGGCATGCAAGACAGCGTGCCGCTGCAATCGCCAGACAACAACATGGGACAGGTGGTGGGCCACCAACCCAGCCCCCACTCACAGCCACGGAGGAGCTCCTGGCCAGTCTGGGGACACCCACGGAACAACACGCAGAAACCCATGTGTCCATCGTGGAGGTGGGTGTCTCCCGAACTATGAGCTTGGAGCTGCATGGTAAGTCAGGGTTGCATGTTTGTATGATAAGTGACGTGGGGGTGGGTGTCATAGTACAACACATAATATAGCCATACATGCCAGGTATATGGCCACACAAGATGCATACTACAGTATGCTATGTTGTGTTAGCAGACATGTGCATAGCACATGCTAACTCACAGCATGATGTGACATGCACACTGCTGACTGTGGCGATAGTAATGGATAATGTGTATACCTTTGTGTCATCCCTTTACAGGTGCGTCTGGCGTATCGCAAACACAAGGGCCTGTTGCAGGTAAGTCTGTTGCTAGTCAAAGGCATGATATGGTGTATTGATATTCCCCATGTGTCCAGGCATGACATGCACACCTGTGTGTGCCCCAGTCACGTATACATGTTGCACCACCCGACACACACCACCCATGTACAGTAGATACAACCGTTAGCGTGAGTGGCATGACACCACCGACCTATTGGTGTGTCACATGCATTCAGCTATGCATACAATGGTGTAGGTGTTCCACAATGGCTGCATGTGTAGTATGCATCGGTATGCCTCTGCAGTATGCACACAGTACCACATAGTGAGCTGTGATCTTGCCAGAGCACAGGTGTTACCAATGTGACCTATGCCCCTGCATCGGGTGCACACGTTGTGACATGGCACATGCCATGTCCCATGCACGTGGATGTCTGGCTGCAACACTGTCACACCATGACATGACCTATGCACGACATAGCAGACATCCACACTGTCTGCATATCTGTAGGGAATGTGACACCTTACACTACTATGGTTGTATGTCACATGGGCCACCACAGGGCCATGTGCACGATGTCCACCACGCACAATTGTCAATGACCCAGACAGACAAGGCCATGGTCGATACCTACAGGCATGTTGCCACACAGTACATCCACAGTGGGTAGTCACCGTTGCACCCTGTACACACATAGTGGGCTCATCACTGTAGTGGCCCCCCTGGACATCCAATGTAGTACACCACTGACATGGAATGCCTCTCCACAGCTACTACAGGTGCCTCCAATATCCACCACATACGTGCTGCTGAGCGGCAACTGACTGACAGACATGGCAATGTAATGCGTCCAGGTCACGCATCACACAGAAACATAACTGTGTCCTGCTACTGTGCAGTGGCACAGTGCCTGCACTCCACACTGTACAGCTATGTACACAGCTCACACCAACCGCACCTGCACAGACATCCCTGTTACCCATACATTGTATCTGTAGACTGTACACATAACACTGCACCATGACAGCCATTGTGATGTGGTGCATGCGGTGGGACACCATCGTCACATGTCCACATGATACCACACATGTTTGCGGTGTACATGACATAGTGTCGGCAGACATGTGTACTGTCAACTCGCCCGTGGCCACACGGTGTATCACAGTGATGCATGCAAACTACCATGAATGTGTGTACTGCATGCCTACTAAAAGACACCTGCCTGTTGTACTGTTCCCACCAGGGCAGTGTGCATACTGCCACTAGGAATGTGTGGTCTACATTCACTGGTCTGTGGTGTGTGAATGCTGCATGCCACCTGCAATATCACATGCATGATGTCTGTGTGTGTGTGTGTGTGTGTGTGTGTGTGTGTGTGTGTGTGTGTGTGTGTGTGTAACTGACGGTATGCCTTTGTATTGACAGGTGCTGTAGGTGAGTTCCCCTCCTGCGGTCCAGCTGATGCTAGTGTCCCCACAGATACTAGTGGTGATGACCATGTGCATGAGGCACAGGCAGGGTCGTCACAGGCACACACTGTGCCATTGGATAACATCACACTTACGTCCCCTTCATCCCTGAACACGGTTCGAATGCCGACAGATACCCCAACACCGTTGCCCATAGATGACGGTCAGTCAGCGTCTGTTGGCATCGAGCAGGAATGTGTGGTGGCTGCAGAAGGTGTGGGTACACATGATGTTGCCAGTGTAATGACTGGTGCAGTGCCATGCAGGCATGTGGCAGGTGCTGCTCGTGGGGAGCACCGCTAGACATACACCTGCCGTACAGGGTGCAGCAGCTGGTATAACCAGACGCATGTTCCAGACTGTAATGGCGGTGCAGGCACGTGCCGAACGGCAGAACCAGGAAGGGCAGAGGCTGCAGAGGTCTGCAATCCGTTCCTTGAATGACAACATCCAGGCATTGTCGAATGCCCAACAGCATCTTGCCGATGTTCTGGATAGGAGATTGGGTGAGATGGCTGGTATCCTCGACCGAGGCATGGCCATCCTTGAGCGTGGGCTGTCCATGCAGGAACACCAGGTAGGGGTGAGGCATAGGGCACGTGGGCATAGGCCAGCAACACCACTTGGTGCAGGTCAGCGTGTGCGTGCCACCTCCCATGCCCACTCACCCAGTGCTGGTAGCAGCAGCAGTGCAGCTGCTACTACACCGACCATACCAGGACAGAGCAGGCCACGTGGACGTGGCCCTGGACGGCCCCGGCATGGGCATGTTTCCAGCGGACATGTGACATCGGAGAGTGGACTGTCTGTACCTACACCCGGTCGTGCCCGTGCAACCCCAGGCAGGCCCGGGTCACATCGCGGCAGGTGGACACAGTGAGCCGTAACACCTGCACTGTACAGTCTGGGGCTGCCAAGCATACCCCGTGTAGGCATCACAGATTACTGAACTGTGTACACACAAACCCACACACAGCAAACACGACTGTAGGGCTCCACCACACCCACATGCAATGTACACAGTCATGCCCAGTCAATGCACAGGCCCTTACACACACACATGATGTCATCCATTGGTACAGCCTATGCCTGTGGCACACATATCACCCTGTGCATATGATGAAGTCTCTGCCACATAACTGTGAGCTACACCATCAGTGCATGGTTATGCAAACATATTCTGATGCACAGGGTGGACAAGATAGTGAGAGGTGTATGTGATACCTGTGTCCGCATAGTACGTGATGTGTATGTTGTGGTGTGTGTGTATGGCTGGTGACAGGTGTGTATGTGATGTGGGTTGTGCACTGACATCATGCAGCAGACATACCATGCAGGACAGGTGCAGCATTCATTGATCTGTGTACACAGTATGTGTGGTGGTTACATGTGTAGCACCATGTTGGTTCAGTTAACCCGTATGACAATGATGGTGTACTTGCATGTGCCTACTGGGAGCACTGTAATTAGTTCCCCACGCATAGTCATGGGGTACCCACAGGCATGTCTGGCAACATCAGCATAGCACAGGTACCCACACTCGGCATGGACCCCTACATAGGAACATAGGCGCACATGTACATAACAGGGTATGTGCCCTACGACATGTGTGGACCTAGCATGACCGTGTGTGGCTGCTAACACCCCTCAGGATGGGGATGCCACATCCATCAGTCCCCAGTCCCTCGTCCAGCACTGACACACAGATGATGCCTGGCGCATAACTATATCCACACATCCACACCTCATTATTACTCCTGGCCAAAGGCAATCAGTGCCTTTCCTTCACATGGGCTGGCACTCCTCTACGTGTTGTAGGGGGTCTCCGGCCATTGACCCTGTTCCCCCAGCACGTCGCACTCATCTTTGTGGTGATGTGTGTGACAGTCGCTTCTGTGCCCGTGTTTGCCTGGAGCCTAGAAAGTGGAATATGCCCATGTCACCCAGGTCAGACATGGCCGTGTATGCCAGGCACAGATCACCACAGAGCAGATGTGCTGTGAAGGGTTACAGCCGAGTCCCTTGGTCGTGCAGCTTGTGACACATGTCCTAGCACCGTCATCCCCACCTTGTGTAACGTTTGCGGTCCTTCCGAGTGCTGCAGGCGTCAGGTTAGCTACAGGCCAGATGTGCCAATGCGCAGTCATTGCTCTGGTGTGTGATGTGTACAGGGTACAATGAACACCCTGATGTCGATGCGATTCCTTCCAGACCAGGAGGCCACAGTGGAATGTCTTCACACCCACATTGCCATTGTGTGTGTTGACAGATGTTAACGACAGGTGTCGTAGCCATTTCCATGAACATGTCCACCATCTGGAATGGCTTACCACCTACATGTGACATTGGGCGAACATGTCCTTCACACTGGGTAGGTCTGCACCTTCTCTGGCATGTAGTAGCAGGCCATGGCTCTGGCACCAGTTATCCATGTCTATGACGCCCTAGGTGGATGTCCGTGTCACATGGGGTGTTGGGTATGGTGGCGGTGCGTAGTCATCTGCATACCTTGTCTGCCACAATCCCCTATGATTGCATGCACATTGGAAGGTCGAATGCCATATGGCAGGGGCCCAGGACTGAGCCCTGTGGGCCTCCACTGGAGACCAGATATGAGTGTGACAAGGCACCAGGAACACCAACCCTGTGTGGTGTGACCTCCAACCTTTCTGAGAAGCATCGGGTGACATATGTCCACACATGTATGCTGGCGAGCCTTTCCATGAGTCCCATGTGTAGTGTGCTCTGAACGCTCCCACCAGGTCATGGTACTGTGTGCAAACCCACGTATCCCCATCAATGGCCTTGGTGACCACTCCAGACAGGACGAGCAGGTTCGGGAGGCAGGATCCGCCCTTGACTATGTTGTTGTGGGTATGTTCCGGTATTGGCTGTACACCGCTGTCTGTATCCATGGGCACCTGTATGGACCTCCCCACAGCTTTGCAGACAAGGCTTGTCAAGCGGATAGGGTGTGGCTGTCTACAGTCCATAAGAGCACTACCCTGGCATAGTGGGACCACAGATGCCATATGCCGTCCATTGGGGACATAGCCCATAGTAAGGCTAACATGACACAGTGGCCGCATGTGTGGGCTGAGGCCCTCAATGAGGATGGGTAGCACACAGCCAGGGACACCATCGGTGCCCAGTGGTGCTGTGTCAACCGCCATACAGATATGGGATCACTCCAGGCCATATGAGATGTTTGGGAGGCTACACTCTGGTGGGATGGATATGTCCCCTCTTGGGGGGGTGGGATGTATGCATGGAAGATGTCCGCTGGTTTGCAGACAATGTCTGTGGGTGCAGTGACCATTGTACCATTCTGGACCATTTCCAGCCAAGTCTGTGTGCCCCCAACCATGTCCTTACCACAGTTAAGGAAGGCCCTATGGTTGTCTCATGTGCCCTCTGCAGTACCACTCCCACAAGCGGCCGTGGATGATTGTATGTGTGGCCGTATGGTGACGCCGGTATGAATGGGAGATGGTTTCCCTGGTATTGACATTGCTCTGTCATGTATTAGCTCAACTGTTGATGTACAGCTAGTCAGTGGCTGGGGTCCACCACACCATGTGCCTACCTGTGGTGGACAAGGTCCTGATGTTATCATGTTTGCCTGTTGCAGACATGCATGTGGGTGCTCAGAGAATGCATTAGTTAGGCGGTTGGGTCTGGCCTGGGTTCAACACTGGCATGCAGGACTTGTAGGGTACCACACGGTCGTATGATGTGTGTGGTTTGTTGTGGAGAGGTCATCACTTAGGTCCCCATGCGGTGTTGGTTACAGGATGTGGATGACCAGTGGATCCACTATACGGTCTGGCATCACCATTGAGGGCTGTACATCCTGTGTGGGGCATATCCTCACCATGTGTGATGGGCAGAACTGTCAGACATCCCCCCTAGTATGTATGGTGCATGGCTGTTTAACAGTGGCCAGGTGTGAGAACACCTGTGACCGTGGCGTAGTGTGTTGTGCCATGGCTGATGTTCCCAGTCTATGTATGGGTGGTTCATGTCACCCAATACGGTGCTGTTGTGAGAGCATGCCCACTCACCAGTGTCCTCAGGACATCTGTGCAGGTAGCCTGTGTTTGGGAGGGTTGTCTGTAGCATGCAACAAACTGTAGGCCAGTCCTACACATGGTTAATTGCACCTAGATATTCCCCGATGCAACGGCCATGTCTGTGGCATGGCCGGGTTGCTGTTATTGTGGCTGGACACACACGACGGTCCACATTCCGCCACCCATGCCGTTGCACCATGTGTATGCATGTCTGCTCTGTGCCGAGTCTAAGTGTCTGAGCATGCCCAGTAGGCAGTGATGTACTGATCAGTAGTTACTTGGTATTCCCGACTGCAGCACTAACGTGTTACTGTACGGCGACCTTGGGATGGTAACAGGCTGCGTGACTGCGCACTCTGACCTAACTCTCGATCGGGCGCATTGCCTCTGCAAATGATACCACCCGCGTGAGGTATGCCTCCTGACAGCCCTCTCCTCAGTAAACTCGTTAGCGCGTTCTGTAGATGCTTCATACTGTAGTGTGTTCATGTAGATAGGCGTAGGTTCATCTCCCGTCCCTTCCGTGTGTGTGTGTGTGTGTGTGTGTGTGTGTGTGTGTGTCTCTGTGTGTGTGTGTTTCCAGCTGCCTCTGCGAATGAACATGCTTTTAGGCGCTCCGCAACACAAATCTTGGCTATTGCCAACTATTGTCTTGTGGGTGACGTCACCAGCCTACAAGTATGCCTCTGACAGCGCTCACTTCAGTAAACTCGGTAGCGCGTTCTGTAAATGCTTCATACTGTAGTAAGTTCATGTAGATAGGCGTAGGTTCGTCTCCCGTCCCTTCCGTGTGTGTGTGTTTCCAGCTGCCTCTGCGAATGAACATGCTTTTAGACGCTCCGCAACACATACCTTGGCTATTGCCAACTATTGTCTTCGGGTGATGTCACCAGCCTACAAGTATGCCTCTGACAGCTCTGTTCAGTAAACTCGGTAGCGTGTTCTGTAAATGCTTCATACTGTAGTGAGTTCATGTAGATAGGCATAAGTTCGTCTCCCGTCCCTTCCGTGTGTGTGTGTGTGTGTGTGTTTCCAGCTGCCTCTGCGAATGAACATGCTTTAAGACGCTCCGCAACACATACCTTGGCTATTGCCAACTATTGTTTCTTGGTGATGTCACCAGCCTACAAGTATGCCTCTGACAGCTCACTTCAGTAAGCTTCGTGGCAGCGTTCTGTAAATGCTTTATACTGTAGTAAGGTCATGTAGATAGGCGTAGGTTCGTCTCCCATCCCTTCCGTGTGTGTGTGTGTGTGTTCCCAGCTGCCTCTGCGAATGAACATGCTTTTAGACTCTCCACTCATACCTTGGCTATTGCCAACTATTGTCTTGGGTGATGTCACCAGCCTACAAGTATGCCTCTGACAGCCTCTTCAGTACACTCGGTAGCGTTCTGTAAATGCTTCATACTGTAGTAAGTTCATGTAGATAGGCGTAGGTTCGTCTCCCGTCCCTTCCATGTGTGTGTGTGTGTGTGTGTTCCCAGCTGCCTCTGCGAATGAACATGCTTTAGGACTCCGCAACACATACCTTGGCTATTACCAACTATTGTCTTATGGTGATGTCACCAGCCTACAAGTATGCCTCTGACAGCACTCACTTCAGTAAACTCGGTAGCACATTCTGTAAATGCTTCATACTGTAGTAAGTTCATGTAGATAGGCATAGGTTCGTCTCCCGTCCCTTCCGTGTGTGTGTGTGTGTGTGTGTGTGTTCCCAGCTGCCTCTGCGAATGAACATGCTTTTAGACTCTCCGCAACACATACCTTGGCTATTGCCAACTATTGTCTTGCGGGTGACGTCACCAGCCTACAAGTATGCCTCTGACAGCGCTCTCTTCAGTAAACTCGGTAGCGCGTTCTGTAAATGCTTCATACTGTAGTGAGTTCATGTAGATAGGCGTAGGTTCATCTCCCGTCCCTTCCGTGTGTGTGTGTTTCCGTTGCTTTGCAAATTCTTCTGAATAAGCAAATTCTTAAACTGTTCACAATCAACAGTGTGATATTTAAAATCATGTTAAGACTCACATTGTTGATTGTGAACATTCTTAGACTTTGCTTTTTTTCTGCAGACGTTGTGGAAACAACGAAACATTGCATGTTTTAATAAACTGTTTAAATGTTATGAAGACTTGTGTTGTGTCGAACTACGGGACTATTCTTGCTGCAGGTTGCTGGTTTGTTTGTGTTTCATAGTACAATATCATGTAATACGTGTGTTCATAGCATGCTTTCTGTGATGTTGACATGTGTGTGTTTCATTAGCAGTATCTGTGCTTTCTATGCTGTGGCTACATGTTCATTGTTCGCATAGAAAGTGACAAATGGAAGTGTAAGGGTGGACATTTAAAGCCTGGATACTTCCATGTTATGTGTAAGTCTCACGGGGCCAACGGGTGATAGCGCATACATGTCTATGAAGTACCTTTGATACCATATGCGACGTGTCGTGGACGAAATGTTTAAGTTGACTGTTCCATCTACCTATGTGTGACATGGTTTGTGGCCATAGGGTGCCAGCAAGTCTTTCCTGTTCATTGGGTGTTTGCCATGGTCTATTGACATCAATCCTATTAATTCACCGAAGGATGTCTTTCATTGGTGGCAACGCCATAGTTTGACCATCGTATGTCATTCCCAGCAGACGTTGAGATTGTGCCATTGGTATGTTTACACAGGTGACCCATCTGTTCCACTGTATGGAAGCGTGTGATCCCCATTGATGTGCTGGCAGATTGAGTGCTGTGTACGCCGGTATCTGCCCAGTGGTCTGGCTTTGAATGGGGACTGTCTAATGTAGTCCCTATCTGTATTTCCTGGGGTATGCCTTGCAACAGCTGTGGGATTCCCCCAGGTTTGCAGCTATGGGTGCCATCTTGGCCATACGTTTGTCCATTCATGGGAACTGCCTACTGGACACTAGTATCGGGCTGTAAACATTTCACAGCTGCATTCTCCATTTCCGGTGGATGATTGGCATTATTATTGCGGAGTAACGCATATGCCATGGCCACGTCCCGCATACGGGCGGGACAACGGATCATCTGCCAATCCACACCGACACCCATTTTTGCATACCCACGATCCCATGTCTGCAACCCTCGACAGTACCCCTTGCACCCTTCATGCGCGGAAATGGGATGTGAACGCGACGTATGGGCGCAGCAGCCTGGGGAGTCCTATTCATATGTCCTGCATTTCATGGATGGTTGTCATCACCCTTGAAGACGCTTGTGGTGCATATATCTACCTGTGCCGTAGTCACGGCTGTCACCTCTTCCAGTTCACACTATGCTGCCCACACTTACTTAAGGGGTAAATTTGGGTCCTGCAATGGACACCGATGTGCATATGTAAAGTGTAGAACATGTTGGACTGTGTCCATTCGGCCAGTGGGTTTGACTGCCACCGTATGTTCCCCAGTCCCGGATGTCTGTCTGCCAACTCATATTATGTAGTGCTACGGAACCCGTGTCCTTCCACAATTTACCCATATGGTGTTACTGTAGTACTGCAGGTTGGCAACTGCTTTAAGTAATCCTCAGAGGTACCATTGTGAACTATCCGCCACTGTATTGTCATTATAACACAGCCGGTACATGTAGAACCTATTTATTCATGACAGTATGTTATTTATGTGTGGGAACGCCATATTTTAACCATAGTATGACCCTCCTGGTTGGCGTTGTTGGTGTGCCATTAATATGTGTTCCATAGGTCGCCCGTGATGTTCCGGAGTGGAAGCGGGTGATCCCCACATACTTGCTAGCACCTTGGCTGCTGTGTACGCCGGATTCGCGGCCGGATGGATGTCTCGGGTGTGTCTACTGTTGTTTCCATCTGTATTTCCTGTGTTATGCCTTACTACGGCTGTGTGATTGCACCAGGCTTGCTATTATGGGTGCCATCTTGTCCGTCGTTTGTCCATCCTTGGGAAATGCCTACTGGACACTGGTGTAGGGCTGTACCCATTTCACAGCTGCATGTAGCATTCTCGGTAGATGATTGTCAGTATTGGTGGGTGGTAAGGCATGTTCTGTACCCACATCCTTCCCAGGCGGGACAATGGATCATCTGCCAATCATCTCCAACACCCATTTCTGCATACCCACGATCCCATGGCTGCAACCCTCGACAGTACCCATAGCAAATCCTCCATGTGTGCTGGAATGGGATGTGGACGCACATCTGTGGACTTGACAATCTGTGGATTTCTGTGCATATGTCCCGCATTTCATGGACAGTTGTCATCAACCTTGAACACTCGTGGTGCATATATGTAGCTGTGCGTAGTCGGCTGTAGTTCATCTTGGTCTTCGCTTGCACCCAGTTGGCGTTGCAAAAGGAGAATTTTTGGGTCCTACAATGGACACAAATGTGCATATGTAAAATGTAGAAAATGTTGGGCTGTGTCCTTCTGGCCAGTGGTTGTGACCGCTGCTGTATGTTCTCCACTCGCGGATGTCTGTTTGACTACACATATTATGTTGTGCTACGAAACCCATGTTCTACTACGATTAACCCAAATGGTATTGATGTAATGCTGCAGGTTGGCAGGTGCTTTAAGTAATCCTCAGAAGGCCCAGTAGGACATATACGCCACTGTAATGTCAATATAAAACAGACAGAACATGCATACCCTATTTATTCATTGAAGCATGTTCGTTATGCGGGAGCGCTAGTGTTGAAACATCGTATGACCTTCGTAGTTGAGGTTGTTAGTATGCCATTAGTATGTGTTCCACAGTTAAGCCCATTTGTTCCGCGGTATGGGCGAGTGATCCTCATGTTGTTGCTGGTCGAGTGCTGTATGCGCCGTATTAGATATTGGCCGGTCTGACTTTGTATGGGAGTGTCTACTGTAGTCCCTAATGTATTTCCTGTGTTATGCCTTACCACAGCTGTGTAATTCCACCAGGTGTCAGTTATAGGTGCCATCTTGGTGGGCCGCACTTGTCCATCCATGGAATTGCCTACTGGACACTGATGTAGGGCTGAACACATTTTACACCTGCTTTAGCATTACCCAGTGGATACTTTGCATCCTTAGTGGGGAGTAAGGCACGTGCTATACCCACAGCCCTCCCGCAGGCGGGACAACGGATTATCTGCCAAACAACACCGAGCCCCATTTTGCATACCCAGGATCCCATGGCTGCAAGCCCCCACGATACGCATTACATCCTTCATGTGTGCGGGACTGGGATGTGGGCACTTCTATGGACCACGACAATCTGGGGACTTCTGTTCATATGTCCTGCATTTCATGGACAGGTATCATCAACCTAAACACGCTGGTGGTGCATGTCTGGCTGTGCCGTAGTCACGCTGACACTCTGTCTGGCGATCTCAGCGGATCGAAGGTGTAAGCGCAACTATTTTTGGAGTCCTAATGGACACCCGATGTGCATATGTAAAAGTGTAGAGCGTGTTGGACTGTCACCATCTGGCCAGTGGTTCTGACTGCGGCTGTATGTTCCCCAATCGTGGATGTCTGCTTGACTACCCATATTATGTATTACTTGGCCTATCTATGTCCACGTGCCAGTAGCGAATACAGCAAACCTTGCGTCCTGCCCATCTTCATAAGCGACATTATTGAACATATATCGGCCGAAACAGACAATGACAAAAGCGATAGACTCCACAGTCAAGCGATGCAGAGCTCTTTCACCTACTAACATGGGGCATCGTACACGGAAATGCATTATAGTTGTCCCTTATACACTTCCTTCAGAGTCAGTTTAAAGTCAAATAATCAATAAACCTGCTCATAGTTAAGTGGACAGTGCTACAAGTCTTGATTATGACGTGACATATACAAATCAGTGTTGCATACATTTACTTCATGGAAACAATAATCGACAACAATGTGTTAATATAAATACAATATTGGTCAATACAATCAGTATCTTGAAACATAGTTGATAATTGTTGTGAGTAAACCTTAGAATGTAATGTGTTGATCAGGATATTTTATATCAATGTGTATAATTGTAGCATTCGATTCCAAAGCATGGAATCAGTAAGTACTATTTAAGCATATATTGTACAATTATGAATGTAAATGAGTGGAGGACACATCCTTAACCTTCCCTGCTTCAGTGGATCACTACGCACCACACTTCGCATTTCCTAATTGTGGGTTACGGCGGCTTATGCATATCCGTACTCTGTTTATAAATGTTTACTATGGGTCTGTGTGGTTACGTGTTATGTGTTAGTTGTGACTATTCGGTAACATATGTCTGATCCATTTGATGTTGGCGTGTGCAAACGCACCCACAACTTTATACATGTAACAGTCTTTGCAGCATGGGCGTATGCGTACCGCGTTCACATCTATATGTTCCATAGTTAAGTAATTCAAGCGTGACTGCATTCACGTTTGCCAGTTACTGCTTGACCACTACCGCTACCGTTAGCTGTTGGTGTCATTAATATATGCATACCCATGGTACTTGCCAAAGTACATTTACATATCCCCCATGATCCTGCATACGTCACAGGCATCCATTCTCCTGCTGGGAAGATTAAGCGGTGCTGCATGTTAAACATTCGCATCTTCCCCTCGGCTCGCTGGCCCAGGATGCATATGTCATGACGCCCGCGAGGGATGTTCAGATGACAGGTGCTTGCCAATATCCTCGCGCCACAGGCCTTTGATTGTCAGGGGTGTTGCTGTGGTGCTTTGGGTTTTGGTCTTGTCATACGCCCAGTGTGCGGAACTGCCCTGACGTTAATGCGAATGTTAGATATGGAGTCACATGGGCACGCGTTTTGTCGTGTCTGGCGGTACCATGTCACCCCCCAATTATTCATAACGATTATAACAGATTGGCGGTGTACCTGTTGTAGATCTTGTTATACTTCGTAATTGCAATTCTGGTCTGGTCGAGCGACCCTATTTCCATTACTAACCCTCGGTATGTATGACCTGTGTCGCAATATTACATGGGTTTACCATTGGCGTGGCGGCTTTCACTGGAGCCACAGACATGTCCGTTGCTTGGTTTGGGCGGTTCCGGCTGTGCTACACACATTTTAACATGGCGGAACAGGTTGAACAGCAGCTCAGCCACGGACATCGGGTTCTCGTCGCGTTTAGTATTGAATCGCTATGTGGGTTTGTTTCACAAAGCGGACAATGTCGACGACAATAACGGACATCTCGGCAATGCGTCTGCACCGCCCGCGGTGGCGTATGTCCTGCGTTGGGCGGACAGGCATTATGCTGTGCCATTATGTCTGGGAATATATGGTTCTTACCTTAGATGATATGCACCATACTAGCAGCGACCGTCTGGGTGTGGGTACTGCTGCTTCATTACCCACGGGAAGAGTGGCCTTAGGTTGGGTGCCCTGGGCAGAAGTTGCCACCGCCAACATCACCCGCTACCCACCTCTGGTCTACCTACACCAAACAAAGTCTGGAAAGGTGCCCGGTAGAGCAACGCCCTGGCTGCCCTACTTGGCTATACTAAGGCCATTTATATGTGTGTGGTCTGGGCGCCCGGACTCGGGGAACCGCATGCGTCACCGATGGTATCGCGTGCCCACATCAACCGTGGTGTATTGCCATGATGTTCACGTGTGTACAGTGGTGCGGTTGCAGCGCCTTTCTCAAAAGCCGGTTCCCTTCTAACGAACACTACTGTGGTCTCCTTTAAGGCCCCTGGGCAGTGGTGAACATCACTCAAACCGCTGAATCACGTGCCTTGCAGCAGCACCTGGGACTGCGGATCAGGCAATCCCATACAAACAGAGACTCTTATTGCCACGAACAAGCATGCAGTCGGTGGACCCCAACCATGAACTAGCTCTACAACGACAGGGGTAGATAGTACGGTAAAAGCGGGCTTGTGGGTAACACACCTTGCTCGGTATATGAAGAACACAAGCTGTCATGAAATCATCCGGGAAATTCAACAGAGAAATTAACAAGGACTCAACAGACATTCGCCAGTCCTTCTTTAGCTATGTTTGGACACAGGAGGACACTCCAGATAATGCTCTCAAGCTTGAGTTCGCAATGATGTGAAGATGACTGAACCACCACATTGCCAATACTGGCTGACATGTTCAGTGCTAACATTTCCCCCCTCCCCCACATGAGTTATCTATACCTGAGACTTGTAGATCCTGGAACATCTATGACTTACCACAGGTGGAAATGCTGTCTCAAGGCAGTCAACACAGCATCCATGGGACCAGATGGTGTCCTAGCTAACTCCATGAACTCTATAGAATTAAACCCACACTTGGACAGCTGTTTAATCTTAGCCTCACCTCAGGATACATACCGGTAGTAGCACAAGGCGGCTGTAGTCACACTTCACATAGTGGTGCCTCCACTGACCTGGTTATTACCATCCCATTGGCCAGCCAAGCCCTTATCTGCAAAGCCATGGAGAGAGGATCATAATGGAACTCATAGATAAAAACATAGGGGACTCGCATACTTTGGATACAACCCAGTTAAGCGGTAGAAGTCAGATCATGCCTTTACCGTGTTTGACTTTGTAGGATCAGTCTGAGCCATTGATGAGGTAAAGCAGTCCATACAGCCTACCTCCAACTGGCAAGGCCTTGACACAATACCCCTCGGGTATCATTGTCATCCCGTCATCTTGGCTTGATATGTCACTGTATATGGGTTGCAACTGGCTAAGTCTTAGAACACACATGGTCATAGTTGCTGGCGCCATGTCATACTCACAACCAGTCTGGCGGTGCTCACATGGGAGCTGATCCTGGGTCCACTATTTTTTCAGCATCTCGTTTCCAAAGTACAAGCAAACTGGGGGGTTATGGGTGACAATGTTTGCAGATGATGACTGCAAACTGGGTGCCATAGTCGAACACATCTGACACAGATATCCTTCAAGTGCCTCACAGATGTGGATAGAGTAGTTGCCGAGACATGGCCTGCAACTTCCATGCCAGAAATGCATAGTCATACCCGCCCGGGAAGAACAAAGTTACCCCTAAGCTACCACATATAAGAACGTAATCCACTGAACAGAGGGTGCAAGGATCTGGGGACCGGGTTGTTGTTAACCGTTAGAACATTGAACACACTGCGTTGCTAACGTAGTTAGGTAGACCTTCCACATGCCCACATCATCATGAAGGATTCACATCTAGATCAGGGAGGTCATTGTCCCTTGTACTCATCACTCATTAGACCTATGATTGGGTACAATGCCCACGTTCAGAATGTATGTGACCCGACACCTGCAGCAGCTGGAAAGGCACCAACAGTTCATCGACAAACAGATGCAGGGTCTCAGGAATATGTGTTATACTGACAACTGAAAAATTACAGATGTATACGGTTTGCATACCACTTGCCCGAAGGTGACCTGTGCCTGGCATACAAGGCCATATCGAACCCAGATCTGATATGCTTCACTAAAGTTAGATCCCTCAGAACCAAAGGGCAGGTAGCGTACATGACACTGTCATTAATAGAGAGCGTGTTGGGACAGATTCATCACCAGACACTCACTATGCTGTGGAACAACATCCCAGTACATGAGGGCAGGCACCTCGCTGGCCCTTCTGTTAGTATTTTTGACATGGATGTCTGAATTGATTTATTTAAGTAACCTTCTAAATGAATATTTACATTACCACATTGTGAATCTTTACATTTCGTTGGTCTATTTTACATTAGTCATATCATCACGGTTTATCTGTGTATTGGTTCATTTATATTACTAGGTGTCTGTGATTCTTTTAATATATTGGCGCAGTCAAGTAGAACATATATATGTAGCTTACACAGTCAGACATTTTGGAAAACATTATGTTGGTTCATCTTTCATATATATACATATATTTCTATTTCTCTATAGAGAATAACTTTTCGAGCAATGTCTGATGTCCTCACTGTGTGGAATCTGTGGCTTAAGTAAAGTTTGTTTGCTTGTTTGCCTTTAAGCATGTAGTAATACCTAGCATCTAATTTACTGACAATTAAAGGGTTTTACATGCAGTAAGTTTGGACTGCATTGTATGTATTCCTGAATAAGTCTGCCCGCCAAACAGACAAAAAACTTCAGTAAACTATGGTGACTGCATTTAATTACTGGTGTGCTCTGGTGGTCACTAGCCAGTGTCTACAGTACCTCGTCTTTTCTTTGGACTTCATCGCCTGGTTGTCTGTGTTTGTTGTATGGGGAATGTCAAGTGTAGTCCCTATGTGTATTACTTGTGTAATGCCTTACTACGGCAGTGTAATTTCACGGGTTTGCAGTTATGGTGCCATCTTAGTCATAAGCTTGTCCATCCATGTGGTGCCTACTGGACACTGGTGCTCGGCTGCCACACATTTCTGCCATTTTGCAATCTCCGGTAGATGGTTTTGCATTATTAGCGGAGAGTAAAGGCAGGTGCTACGCATCCCTCACGGGCGGGACAAAGGATTGCCTGCGAGCAACACGGTAGATTCTACACCCAGACTCCCTTGGCTGCAACAGTCGACCCAACGGTACCCATTACATCCTTCGTAGTATGCCCGGGACTGTGATGTGGAGGCGCCAGTTCTATGGACCCCGGCACCCTGGGTATTTCTGTGCATGTGCTGCATTTCGCCGGACAGCTATCATCAACATTGAACCACGCTTCTTGATTGCTTCGTATTACCTGTGGCGTGGTAGCGTGTGTGAGATCACGTGAGTAATGCAGGAAGCAGGCATTCCATGAATGGAATTTTGGGTCTACAATGGACACGATGTGCATATGTCAAGTTAGATGTTGCTGGACTGTGTCCACCTGCTGATGCTTTTCACTGCTGGTGTATGTTCTGTCCCGGATGTCTGTTTCACTAATCTACATGGTGCTACATAACCAGGTGATTTATTTACTGTGAACAAATGACATACATCCAAAAGGTACTAGTTGTAACATCGCTATAAAACCTCAGACATCCCAATGGGACATATCCATGCCGTGTTCCAATATAACACCACCGGAACATGTTGATTACCTATGTTTTCATTTAACCATGTTAATATTCTGGGTGGAATGCCACCAGTTACATATCCTGCCAGCGTTATTATTAGTATTGCCATTAGTATGTGTTCACAGGTTAGCATCTGTTCCGCTGTCGATGGCGGGTGCTCTCATTCTGTTACTGGCAGATTGTGAGTGCTGTGTCTTGATGTTGTACGGCGGTCGCTTTTGTATGTGGAATATCCCAGCATATCAGTCCTATGTATATTTCCTGTGTTATGTGCCTTACAGCGGCTGTAATTTACCGGGTTGCAGTTGTGGGTGCCATCTTGTATACGGTGTCATCCATGAAAATTGCCTGCGGACACTAGTAGGGCTGTACACATTCCACACCACCATTTAGCATTCTCCGGTGGATGGTTTGCATTATTAGCGGAGTAAGGCAGGTGCTCACATACACATCCCCCCTCCCTGAGGCGGGACAAAGGATTTGCCTGCGAAACAACACCAGCCCAAAGTCTACATACCCAGTCATGATTGCAGCAGTGTGTTACCCGTACATCTGTCATGTGTGGGACTGTGATGTAGACGCAGTTCTATGGACCAGTACCTAGGTATTTCTGTGCATCTGTGCTGCATTACATGGACCTTCTCCAGCAACATTAAACACGCTTGGGTGCATAATATTACCTGTGGCGACAATGAGTTCAGATACGCATTGAGAAATAAGACATTATTCTGTTCTTTCCACAATTTTGGGTCCCTACAATGGACACCACTGTGCATATGTAAAGTGTAAGGCTTGTGGGACTGTGTCCTTGTGAGCAGTGGGTTTCCTTTGATGCTGTGTGTTCCAGCAATCGCGGATGTCTGCTTGTCTACCATACTGTGTAGTACTACAGGGACCATGTCTTCGACACCCAGAGCAATAGGTGTACATCAATGTTGCAGGTTGTAACCACTTTCATGCCAGCGGTAACGATTGGGTAGGCTGCCCTTTATTATCGGAACAACACCTCAGACTGTGTACATCCACGGGAACTTTAGGCCAGTCTTGCGGCCATTGCAATTGTAATTAACACACGTGTCAATACATGTATGATAAGACATATTATCATGCAGAAGTTAATCTAATTGTTGGACATTGGCTTCTGCTATTGGCATCCGTTGCTGTGAGTGTTGCCAGTTACCATACACATTGCTTGCTCAGAGGCAGACTACACAATTCTGCACACTACTGTGGTCTCCTTTAAGGACCCTGAGCCAGTGGTGACAGTACTGCAGCCACTGCATCAATCACATTTGCCATCTACCAGTACCTACAGGACTGCATGAACCAGGCATTCACTTACCCAACTGTGGTTCATTGTACCAATGCCAAGCATCCAGTGTGGTGTACCCCAGCCATACACAGGATGTACAACACGAGGAGGTGGCTACTACAAGGTGGAGCAGACACCTTGTGAGGTATGACACCCTTGGTCATCATATGTGTAGAGTTACACACTGTCATGAAATGGTCCAGGGCACATTCCACAGATATACCTACATGGACCTGGCTAACAATCATACCACCTTCAGTTGCTATGCTCAACACCTGGGAGGTCACTCCCACATATGTTCTGACTGGGTTCACAAAGAGGTGGAGTTTACTCAACATACACACATTGCCAACATACAGGCTGACAAGTCCAGTGAGGACATCTCCACACCCTCCCCCACACAGGAGGAGATGTCTGAACAAGCGATTTGTGGTCACCAAATGTTCTGTGACACACAGGTGGGACATGCTCTCTCCAGGGTAGTGGACATAGGATCCATGAGACCAGCTGGTGACCCCACTGTGTACTCCACTATCTCATTGAATTGGACCCACAGTTAGGACAGCTATTTCTTTGTAGCCTCACCTCAGGTAGGTACCCAGGTTGTGTCACATGGCAACTGTAGTCCCACGTCACAGGGCCAATGCCTCCACTGAGCTGGTTATTACTGTCCCATTACCATGAGGAGACCTATCTGCAAAGACATGGGGGGGATCATACTGCGGCTCGTATATGACTGCATAGGGGACATACATACTTTGCATCCAACACGGTTTGTCTTGTTCAGGGGCGGTTCATGCCTTTAAAGCATGGTTGACATTTTTGGGACAGTCACGAGGCCATTGATGGGGTGTTGCAGTCCATACAGCCTACCTCGACCTGGCAAAGGCCTTCATCACATTACCCCCCTCAGGTATCGTTGATAAACCCATTGGCTGGGATGTGAACACGTACATCACAGAATGTGTTGTAAACTGTCTATGTGACACAACCCACACGGTCATAGTTGCTGGCAGCATGTCAGACCTACTGCCTGTCACAAGTGGTGTCCCATGGGGCCCTTCCATGGGTGCACTCCAGTCATACAGCTACATTTCCACGGTACAGGCACACACAGGGTTTTGTGGGCAACATTGTTTGTAGATGACTGCAAAACAGGTGCCATAGTGGGACGGACATCTGACACAGATATCCTTGAAGGGCCTCCCAGATATGCATATCTGCTGTCAGGGACATGTCCCACAGCTAAATGCTAAGTAATGCAACATCATACCTGTGGAGAACTACTAGGTCACCCTGTCCAGCATATAGGTGGCTGTCCACTCAGCACAGGGGTGATTACCAGGATCAGGGGACAGAGTTTGTCGGTCACCATTCATTCCACACGCGTTGCTATCGTGGTTGTGTGGGACTTCTACATTGCCCACCTGTTTGTGCAGGGATTCACATCTACATCAGGCTAGGTCATTGTCTCCTTGTACCCATTCGTGTTACGCCTATGATCTACTACATTGCCCCATTCAGACTGTATCTGACCATACACCTACAGCAGCTGGGAAGCCCTCATAGGTTAATTGTTGTACAGATGCAGGATGACATCATTTTGTGTAATGCTGCCCCACTTGTAGGACCCCTGCCACATTCGTCACATACCTGCTGTTTAGTGTTGACCTGTGCCTGACATACAAGGCCATGTCAACCCATATGTCATGTGTATGCTTCACCTACTGTATCTGCATCCCTCAGAACCACTAGGGCAGGTGACATTTACCTTGTCACGGTCATTAATGGGATGTGTTTGAGTGACACATATATCACCCAGACACTCATTATGCTGTGGATCTACATCACAGTACATGTGAGACAGAGATGCTCCATCGCCTTGTTAGCGGGTATGCTGGCCATTGGTTGGAGAATTGCAGGTATAGGCCAGGGATTACATCATTATCACTGCTTGGCGGATACAGCAATATCATGGGTATTTTATCTGAAGCACAGAAGGTTGGCAAAGTCATCCTAACTATGGTGTAGTGTTATGGCTGAACCTGGGACGATGGCCTACCCTGTACCTATGGTCATATGAACCTATATTCATAGTTTGTCACATTTACAATTGTCTATCCACTATACTCTTTCTCCAGTGTATATTTCTGTGGCACATGATTGTCCTCTGTATTACATGCAGGTATGCTGTGTACAGTGCACATACGTCACAGTTGATGACAGTGTATCTGTGTCCCTAACACTGTGATACTGAGGACTACCACACATCCTTCACAACATTACATGCATATGTCCATTCTATTCTTCTTTGGCCTATGGGGGGGTGTTAAGGCAAACATTACACAAGTCCCTGTTTGTGCATGCTTCATGTTGGTGTTTGACCAGGCTCCGTTGCAGTCATGTGTTGGACAGTAGTGTTTCTGTGTGTTTGCCATGTGTTTTTATTGCCGGTACATCTGTGGGAGGTGTGGTTGGCACATGTTCCTCTTTGCAGGGACACCCATCCTGGGGTTTGTGTCATGCATCTGCACTTGGCACCTGCCATATGCATGTTGTTCCGCCCTTTACCTTGACCGTGTATTTGGCCGTCCGGCAACGCTACTCTCCACATGTGATGTCCCACCTTCCCCTTCTTTGCCTGTAGCACCCTGTTAGGACGTCCTGTTTGATAGGCATGTGTTCCGCTATATGTGATCGACTTCACTGCATAGCTAAACATCGATGCGGTGGTTCAACAACCCGACTTGTCCACATGTGTACAGTTATGTGCACCGTGTCGTATGCAAACCTATATGGTTTCGATGGTACATACCACATGCGGGATGTACACATTCTGCAGACACATTCACATGCAGCCATTTACATATCTGTACCTGAGGTGGGTTGGTGACATGTGGGGTACGTATTTGGCGTGGCATTGCCTAACACAAACATCTTACCACATTTCAGGTATGCACATTGTGTGTGGGTGTATAGCTGCACACGGATGCTAGCAGGTTAGGGTGCACAGGTGTACATGGGTGGGACTGACATGTACAATGAGGCTATTGTGTATTACATCTGAATGCATGGGTTCTGCTTCTGGATATTACACTTCAACATCGCCATCCAGTGTATGCGACAGAGACGTTGCTGGGTGTGGGATATGTTGCTATGCACATGTTTGCCTGTGTTTAAGGTATCTTGATTCCTTACTGTTGTTATGTCGACACAGCTACCCGGCTATGTACTCTCACAACTGCTTGTGACCATTATGGTTGGCACCTTTTCCAATGCCCATAGTGGGGCATGTTATGTGGAAACTTCGAATTTGCAGGACTACACATACCCACGGCAAGTGCAGTTGACAGAACTTCACTTGTTTGCCATACTATAAGCTTATTCTGTAAGCATTTGGGTTCCTTATTCATTTTCTTATGCCATGTATGTGTTTCATATACAAATGTATATGTTTTATACTACTATTACATGTATATTATGGAATATTTTGGCAGGGGATCTGAGGTCATTTTCCATTTTCCGATTGTTGCAGGACACAACTGTCCAATCAGGGACTGTCCATGGCACATTGGGACAGCTGGTAACCCTGGTGACCATGCCCATGTCGCTACTGGGGTTGCCACCTTTCCAGTTTCCAAGCTGGGATATTTCCGGGACTCACATCTGACTTTACAGGCCGACACATACATGGTCACTATATAGCATAGAACTTCACTTGTTTGCCTAAGTAAAGCTTATTGTTGTGGCAATTTGCTTGCTTATTCTGTTTCTTGTGACATTTAGGTATTTCAGTTACAGAAATAACCAATTCATGCTACCATTACATTAAATACGGGATATCATTATGTCCTACAATCTTAGCACATTTGCCATTTTTAATACGTTTTTGGGACACAACTGCCCATAGAGAAACTGCCCCACCCAAAGTGGGACAGGTGGTGACCTTAGTCGCTGCTCCTATGTCGGTGCGGCGCGCTGACATGCTGCTGTACACCTTCTCTGAGTGTAACCACTGACGGTGCATTGCGGGACAAACACGGTCATATGCGTATCCTTTGCTCCTTGGATGGGTACACTTAAGCCTTCGTGGCTTGTATTTGCTTCTCCGTTTATTTGGGATGGGTACTATGCTGCATACTCTACGTGCATTTCATTCTGCACGGGACCTGGCTGCTGCCATTACTATTATGGGTGGACCGTGGCTGTCAGCACATTAGGTTGCTCACCTCATGCCGGCTTAGACACGCCTCCAGACGCATCCTACCTGGGCTCGCTCACGTACACTACGCACGTGTCTGTGGTTGCGGTGCACTCTCATTAATATGCATATGGCGCTACTGCACTGGCTATTCACTGCACCGCCGGCGCAGACCTTACGCCGGCCCTGCGCCGAGCTTCTTGAATCCCGGGGGGTATTTTGATAAAGAAAAATGATTATATAGAAGAAATCAAGGGAAAATGGGGAGTTATTGTTCAAGCAAAGATATTTTTGCAAGGAAAAAGATAAGAAGTATTGGTATGTTTAAATAGTTTAGTAAAGGAAGATGGTGTGGTGAGAGAAATGAAAAATGTAAAATGAAAAATAGAAATGACCAGAAATAAATCATGGATATTGTAGTAGAGTATGTACAAGAAATATGTAAAGGAAAAAAGAAGAAACTGGAAATAATATGGGAAGTAAAAAAAAGTTGTCAGAGCAAGAAAATAAAACATTTGAAAGTGGATTTCTTTATATGAGTCACAAAGTATTGGAACAAGTCAATACAGATTTAGCTGGAGGATCAGATGAAATAGGATATGAAATGAATAAAAAATTAATGGACTTGCAAAAATAATATTTTTAAAGATTTTAAATGAATGGCTAAATGCAGGTTTCATGTATAAAGAATTACAAAGCAGAATAGTTAATTTTATTTGGGAGGAAGAAACAAAGGTCAATTAAAAAACTAGAAGCTAGTAGTAGTAGATAATGATGACTGTAAGATCTTTATGAAATAGTACAAAAGAGATTTGAAACTAAGATGGAAAGTGTTATGGATGACAGTATATACAGCTTAAAGGGGAAGAATGTTAAGAATGATCTTAGTAAGGAAATTCATACAATAGGATGTTAAGGGCAATAATGAAAGAATGCAATATAAGTGAGAAAATTAGCAAGTTATGCATGCTATAGCAATAACAAAGTAAAAATTCTAGTAAATGGGTAGGTTAAGTAAAGAGATACATATGAGGAAGGATGTAAGGCAGGGATGTCAAATGAACTGTATACTTTCGGCTTTAGTTATGAATTTGATTGTATATGAGATACATTGTAAATGAAGGAGGCCGGAGATGAAATACCTGAAGGGTTAAGAATTCCAGTTGTGTTAACCTATGCAGATGATATTATAATAACTGCAAAAAGCAAAACTTGGATCTGTAAATGAGTGTTTAGAAGCAATGGGTATGAGTTTAAACAAACAGAAAAGTAAGGGATTATTTGATGTGATTAAGATGGGGGAATACATTTTACAGTGAATTAAATATTTGTGTTAGATATAAAATTATGGAATAAGAATGTGAGTAGAATTCAATGGAAAAAATAATAGAAAAGTTAAAAGAATTTTGTTTTTGCTGGAAGCCATATAGGTTATAATTTAGGAAAAATTTTTATTTGATAAACTCAGTATTAATGGGAAGAATAGCACATTTAGCAAGTGTATTTATTTTGCCAACAATATTTGAAAAATAATTATTGTAGATATTTTTCATTTATATAGGGTTCTAGACTGAATTCAGTAAAAAGAGGAGTGTTGTATGTAAATAAACAAAAATAAGAGGTAAGGTTAATTAACCCAGTGATATATGCCAATTCACTGAATTTATATAACGTGTTAAAAGTGGGTAAATTAAGAATGTTATTAGTGGCTCATATGCTTGACAGCACAAGCAGAGAAGGCGAGTGTGCCTATTCTGTAAGAAGGGAGTGTGCTGGATGAAGCTCTGTATCAGGTCTAGAAGGGACTGCAGCTAACAGTGAATTAGATAATCATGTTGGATTTGTAAGAGGGCTAGGAGACAGGTTACTCTAACTGCCTGTGTAGGTACATTCTCAGGCCACTCATTATCACCTGCCCCACTGGAGTACAGATGTCAGCATGCCATAAGGGTTATAAGTGTTAGGCATAGCTGACTAGCTGCTGTATACATGAGAGCTTCCAGTGTTCTATCCCATACCTCTAATGCAATTCCTCACTGTTCCAGCATTACAAATGTATATTGGTAAGGTTGAATTCCTGAGGAGACAGGGGACACACCAGGTGCTATAGTCATGTTGAGGATAAGCTGGTAGGACCAATGAAGGATCTGGAGCTTTATAAGACACAGCAACTTTGAGGATCATGAAAGGACCCTGTGGTGCTGGATAAGGAGAGGGAAATACATTGTTTTCTTGAGTACAAAGTGAGTATGATTTTGTTAGATTTATTCATGAATCTGAATGAATGAATGCAATTTGCAACATGTTGACAAGGAGTAATGTGTAAGGTTTTAAATCCCTCTGCTTTTAGGGAAATCTGTGCATGCTTTAAGTAAAAATCAGATGGTAAAGCCTCACTGATGACATAGTGCAGTAAACCACTGACTACAGCCTAGGACTTCCAAATTCAATTAGCGGCTCAGGTTACTGATGAAACAGGGAGGAAGGATAAGCACTCCTATCCTGGAGGACATGGTAGGTCCTTTGTTGAGCTCTAGTAGAGGCCACAGATTAGAAGACAAGCCAGTGTTGGGAGGAGGGCTGAGTAGGGGGTGTACTTATTCAGAATCACTCCTCATAGTCTGAACAGCCTGATGCATAGAACAGTGACACACTGTACTCTTCGGAATGATGGCATTATGCCTAAAAGATCAAACTTTGCCCCCAGGGGCAAGTGAACTATATTCAGAGAGAAGCAGGAGCCCTCACCCTGAGAGAATGAATAGACCAAATGAGTATGCTGGTAGGAAGGCTTGATGTTCAGAATGGTTTAGGGCCAAAAATGTCTAATGATGATAATTCTGTAGACTATCAAAGGCTAAAAACTGTTTATTCAAATGTTTTAAATTCACTCCTTAAGTTTATAGGAAAACATTTAGATAACACACGTGAAAGGCAGAGGACAGTGTTTCTAATTTCATTGCAGAAATAAGAACTTGCTTCCATAAGTGAGTGAATGGATGTCAAGCTACTACTTAAGACGTATTGTGGGATCTTATGATAAAGGAGCAGTTACTCAGTGATTTCTATGACCTCGTGAGAATCTAGATAAGAGATCAGCAGTTCAAAACTCTTCAGGAAATGGGAAAATGGATGACATCTATCTGGTCAGCAGGCACAGCTGCACAAGGAGAGGGAACCTAATAGTAAACCTGGGTATAAGGAAATCCATGGGAACAGACTAAGCCATCAGAGCAGCTTCTGCAGACAAAAAGACAAGGAAGAAAACACTGACTTGAGTACATGCTGAGGTCTTTGGGTTAAAGGTTATCAGAGTGCAGTATTGCCTAGTTAGAATGTGCTGAATGAATGAATGAATGAATGAATGAATGAATGAATGAATGCAAGAAAAAAGTAAAAAGAGTAAGACAAATTCAGAGAAAAACAGTAGTCGGGGTGGTGTGCATAGGTCACGATGGGGGAGGGAACTGTAAGGGTAGCAGGTGATGTGCAACAAGGGACACTTTGGAGTCCTTCACTTAGGGTGCCAGTTCAGCTAAGGTCATCCCTGTCATTGTAGCAGCACTGTTATAAAGATAGGAAGTGCTTTTTATTCCTGGAGATATAGCATTAATTCCTCTTTGAAAATACTGTGTGTGCTTTAGTGTGCAAAATGATCTTGGATAGGATTAAACTGAAATGTACTTGGGTTCATCTGTGGTGTGTGGAATCCCATGGAGCTACAAATTATAACTCTTATCTGCAGCTGCACTGTGTAAAGCTTATTTAGATTTTACAGATGATAGATATTACTAGAGACAGCAGTGAGCATTTGCTATAATCTCTTAAGGCCAGACTTCTCTTTCTTACTATTCAGTCATCATTGATATGGATCATGAGATTGTAATCCCTCTTTGTTACATAATAATTGTAGGTAGAATGCAGAATTATATGCTCATTTATTGAGGTCATGAGTTTATTTTGCCTCTATTCACTAGTGTATGTTTTCCTATGATGTATCCAATGTTGTATTCAACATCTATGTTATATCAGTAATGTATCATGTTCTTATACCATAATTTTGTGATCCTGTTACACATATTTCAGTCTACTGTTCTGTTAATCTCATGTCTACACTGATGGCATTATTCTTTAATTTCTGTGATTAAGTCTCCTAAGCTTGTAAATGTTTCAGTTTGTTATGCTGTGATAACAGAATATGAGTCACTGCCCTGCCAAACTCTAACTTGTTTCTGCTATTCCGCCCTCAAAAAGTAAAGGAAAGTATCTGAGCTATAAATATTGAGTGCTGGACCACTGTCATTGTTGTGCCTTGACAAACTTTCCAGGAAGTTAGAGGAGGTAAAATTTATGCTAAAAAAGAGCAGAGGATATACGAGTTATATAATTTTGAAATTGCTATAGTCAGTCTATAGGAAGTTGGTTAAATAATATGCAAATAAAGGCACAGAAACCAGGTCTCAGCATGGTCATCTAGAGTCGTTAAACTCCCAAAGATTTCAATAGCTAGTTTTGTTCAATTCCTTCACGGCTGATATTGTAAAGCTCAGTAGTCAGCCAGCTTGAAATATCTATTAGTGTAAATGTACACACACACACACACACACACACACACACACACACACACACACACACACACACACACACACACACACACACGCACGCACTCATGCCCAACTAATTCACAGTGCTACAAGCTGTGCAGTTTATATTGTACATAAGCACCGAATCATTCCACTCTCTGTATGCTTTCCTGAGCCATATACTTTGATTTGTTTGGGTAGCTGAAGCAAAAATTGTAATGCTGAAATACTTGAAACACTCTCTGGCTAGTTTTTGGTGTCTGCTGAAGATCATTTAAGAAGTAATTTCCAGCTTTGTTAAAGCAATCATTGTGTGTCATCAGTTGCCTACTTACCTTTGTGCATAGTGCATAAACACCATTGGCAAGTGCACTTGCATAGTTCCTTTACAGGAAAGAGCATATACTCAAGCATGTTTTGTCATATCATTTATCATAGTTTTAGAAGTAAGGTGGTATGAGTAGTACTAATTTGTTTTGGTCCATTCTTGATATTACAGAAAAATGAAAAGCTCTTTATTTCACATTAATCTCATTTCTGTCTGCAAATCTTGGTATTTTATTCGTTTATGTCACTCTTTATGTATGACACTGTAATCAGTGGGTGTAGCATTTTCAATGATAAGTACTACTTTTGTCTTTTTCCTGGATGACTGTATCTGGTTTTCTCGCATCAAGTTTTGGAACTGTTGGTAATGGATGATCCCATGTGATATAAACATAATTCTCTGCAATTCTTTCTGGTTCATGTTTTCAGTACTTATCTACTACTCCAATAATGTAGTGTTTTCACAATCCCCAAAGCAGCAGTCTTGCACCATACAGGCCCTCTGCTATGAGTGTATCATACTCAGCAACAAGATGTGCGATTTTTGTCACTTCTGCATTTGTTTGTTTCTCCCACATGTTCAACATGCTTTGTAAATGAACATGTACATAGTCCACTATCCTGGGCCACCATTATTAACCTTTTACCTTTTGGTTTCAATTCACCACTCCTTAACTATTCCTGTGTCAAATCATGAGGTTGTTCCAGGATATCTTTGCACCTGACACAATATTTATGCCTCTCCAAATTTCTTTCTTTCTCATGTGATCCTTCTCCTTCTATTCTTTCTTTTGTTTTTTGGCACATTCAGTTGTTGCCTGATTTATGTCTGCTTCTGGTCCTATTTCCATTCCCACTTGACACTGATATGCTTCTGAGAAACTGACCAGAAAAGTCATCTTGGACTTCTTCTCCACATATTTTAAAACGTTCACTATGGTTGGATTTGGTGAGGTCAGCAGATGCGTATGCAGCCCCATGACTGCAGATCTATACATGCAATCAATTTTGAGGATTCCCATACCTCCTCCAAAATGGTATACACTGATTTTTATATATCATTTGTTAAGCATGAAGCATTTTCCTTGTTCTACTGTCCAGCTGATCCAATACCTTTTGAGGCCAGCTAATCATCCCAAAACTGTAGATTAGGACAAGAAGATCAAATTGGTTTATTGCTTGGACTTTATTCTTAGATGTCAAGGCAGTTTTCAGCATTAGTTTTAATCTTCTGAAGTATTCCTTACTGTGTTTTATTTACATTCATTCATATTTTATTTTCAGTCCTTCACCGGTTCACAAATATTTATACCCTCCCTGCTGCTCAAGTTCCTTTATATCATGTTCCTGTCCTAGATTGATATTTCTTGGTGTTGTAGCTTTCCTGCTTTAAACATTTCTTTTGCACATTTATCAAGACCAAATGACATTCTTATATTATTTGAGAAAGTTTTAACCACTTGCATTTGTGCTTTCAACTTTTTATCTGATGAAAAATACAGTTTTAGTTGTCCACAAAAAGTAGATAAAAGCCTTTAAACAAGGTTGCTTTCTGTCAGCCAAATTATAACTATGACCTGATCTGTTAAGTCAACAGCTCAATGGGTTAAGGGGAAAACAAAGAACAATGGTGGCAAAGAATCACCCTACAATACCCCCTTTGAATTTTTATCCCCTAGGATAATAATTTGCCCTTTCTTGTGGCTCAGCCACAAAGTGGTTGGATACTGTTTCATGGTCATTGTAATGTAATTGATCAATGTAGGGTGTATGTCACACATTTGTAAACTTTCCTTTATCCCTAAATCAGGAATGCTGTCAAATTCTTTTTTTCTAATCAATCTATGGCATACTTAGACTCTTCCACGTTTTATAATTTTCTATTATGGTTTTATTTAGCAACAGATGATCTTTTCATTCATATAACTTTCTCTTGTTACCCTTTTATTTTATTGTCATAACTGATTTTTTTTCTAAATGACTATAAACTCTTTCAGCATCAGTTCCATTATTTAGATTGTATATCATTGGAAGGCAAGTTATTCGTCTATAATATTTAGGATGGCTTGCAGGTTCACTCTTGAAGCGGAGTATCATTTTTCCTGTTGTTAACCAGGAGAGTGTCCATTCAGGATGTGCATATGATTTTTACCTTTGCATATGATGCTAAGCCTTTGTGGAAAGATGTTAACACTTTTATCAAAAAGTTAGGTACTGCATCTAAGTCCAGGATTTTCCCCTTAGGAGGTTTTAATTGTATTTCAGTTTTTCTGGCTGTCACTTAATTTCATTTCATATCCTCTACATTAGCATTCTCTACTGTTTCTTTTAATTTTTTTATCCATTCAGCATCTTTATTATGCTCAACAGGGTCTTCATAAATATTTCTCCAAAATGTGTCTATTGCTTCTTTTTTGGTTGTGTTTTTATTCCTTTTGTTTGCTTCCCATTTCTCTGTAAAACATTTTTTGGCCATCAATGAATTGCTCAATTTTTATTTTTCCTTTATATTTACCTGCATATCTTCTAAGTTTTTCTGCATTTGCTGATATTTTTAGTTTATTATTTACAATAGTATATAATAGACCATGATAAGTTATTCTGCATGTTTTGTGATCATCCAGGTTCATGGTTATGATTGCTCCTTCATGCCTTTACATAATGGTCTTATTTTTGTCAAGGGTAGCTTGAAGAGTCTTTGCAGAAGATAAGCCTTTTCACCTTCATATCTGAGAAGCAGAAAATAGTAAAACAATAAACACCAAACAAGGCTGGGGTTTGTTGAAACAAATATTCAAGTACAAAGGTTTTTATTCATGATAATTTATCTAGGATAGATTGGGAAAGCAGTGAAACATATGACTGATATAGTTATGGTTAGGAGACTAGGTCTGATTATAGATTTATGGTGATTCCAAAGATCAGAATTCCAAAAAAAGATCTTGTTGCTTTGGACATGGATATATGTTGCATTAAAGGTGTAGTGTGGGTGTGCATTATATAGCAGAGGAGATGCAACATTTTTGGGCATTGCTCATTTGTAGGTATATGAAAGATGACATGCAAATTGTGATTAATACTTGTAGGAGAGAGTACTGTTTTCGTGGTTAAAGAATTATGAAGTTTCCATTATTTGTGTAAGAGTAAAGTGAGTACTGTTTTTGTGAATTATGCATAAAAAGGAGTTGAGAGAGAGAGATAGTAAAAAGAAACAGAGTTAGTGGAAATGAAAGTAAATTTACATGTGCATAAAATAATTGTAATAGATTCTGATTAGTTAGCTGATTGAATGGGAGTAGCTGGGTTGCCCATATTTAGGTGGGGGGTGTATGTAGAGGGAAATTTGCCCAAGGCCAAGTCATGAGGTCTTCTATTTCATCAATGGACTAGGAATCAGCTATTCTAGGGCAGAAGTGCTACTGCTGATGTCTAACAGTAGGAGAGAGGTTGGAAAGGAGATGAACAATTCAACAGTCCAACCAAGGCTCCATATACCACAGAATAAGTTTGTGTCTGGAAGTGAATGCTTAGAAAGAAGAGTTGATTATAGGCACAGCTTGTTGGCCAGTGAGAATGTGTTAACGTCTTACTTTGGGGCAGAACCACTGAAGGTTTAGATTAGGACACTGTTTTAAACTTTCAACAACTTCTGAATCACAGTTAAATGCAGAATCCACAAAATACAACTGATTAGCACCAGGAACATGCCATAGTGAAGATGGGGGGAAGAAATAAATATACCATTGATTAGCAAAGACAACATATAAAGACAAACAAAAACCAATAGTAGATGGCTTGAGAAGGTAAGTGTGAAGTGAAAGCTATAGTGGAAATATGAATAAATGACATGGAGAAAAGTGCACAAAATTACAGCAGATGTTCTGAATACAGTGACTCAACAAAATATCTAAACATGTCACCAATAATCAGTGCTTGAATTATTAGAGCAACTGTGTATAGCAACTTGCATTTAATTTACTATAGTTTCATTCACATATGATTTGGGTTTTTCAGCTCAAGAAAAACTTCCCCATAAGACATTGTTAGTGATTCGTGTTTAAAAGCAAATGCACAGTGCAGCCATGCAACCATTTCATTGGGCAAATAGTATTTAAACTTTGCTGGTTTTACAGTTAAGAAGACCAGTTTCACTAAATATATCTACACTGACCTCATTTATTATGGCAATTAAGCCTAGTTCACATGCTAGTATTTTGGGAGCAGACTATGTACATACAGACCAACCAGCATATAAACCCAGAATTCACACTTGTGTTCTTTCTGCACAAACTTAAACATTTACCAGTGTACTTGAGTATGTTTGCAGGGCTACCTATTTTGGTCTCTACCTCATGCACTGAAGATATTTCAAGAAAATTCTATAGGTAGCATGTGATAGAGTTACACCAGGCTCTGAATTATTCTTGAAACTCACTTGAGTTCCATAAATAAGGGAACTTCACTTGTCATTCTGCTTCCATATCAGACAGAGTAGTGACTGAACCCAATAATGCTTTATGAACACTATTTTCAAAAGTAACTTCATTAAATAAAATTATCTTATGTACAACAGCAAAATGGTTCAGCCTTTTACATCTTTTACACTGTCTGCCTCATGCTGCACACTGCTCAGACTCAGCATGGTAACAGTTACACCTTATACATTTGCCAAGCTTGCATTCATCTGTTTCTAATGCATTTACTTAGACCAAAATAATGCCATTTTTAAATGTGCTATCTTCTCCATATTTAACCTCACACACCTCATTTTGCGTGCTTAAATTAGTATTTTACTTCCTTACTAATTCATCTCTCTGGTCATTTGTATGGTCTTTTTTAAAGTTAAATTCATTTCTAGTTGTATTTTTTGAGACACTTCAACACTGGCCAGCCTGATCATTTTATCTATGATTTATTCATATTTATGCTATTAAACCCACAATTTCCAGTCATTTTATACATGTGCATTTCAAAAGCCTCAGCACATTCACTTTTGAGTTGCATCCATCTGTGAAAGCATGCCTTTTCATACGCATGGCTAATGTATTCTGCTGCCATGAACCTACCTATCTCATGATATTGCAGTTGCCTGTCACTTTCCACAATTAATAATGACTGTACCTTGCCTACACCTTGAAATGAAACCTTGGCATCATGATGCCTGATACACAGAGTTGCCAGTCCAGGAACTGGCCTTCATAACCTGAAAGTGACAGTGCCTACATCATTTAATTCTGCATTATGACTCATAGTTGTGGACCAGACATTTCTTCATTACCAGTGCTGTAATATATTGTGCCCACTTCTGCCTCTGCTGTGGTGCTACTGCTGTATGTTCCTCACGAGAATTTCAATCCTGTGCTTCTTTTGCTCATACAGCTAGTACCATCAACAGTAAGTTCTCACAGAGATGTTCACCTAATGCTCCATTGCTTTAGTCTTAGGTTCATAGGTTCATAGGTTGGTACTAGGCTATCGTCCTAAGGCCTATGCAAACCTAGCCATAACAATTCCCTGGAAATTTTTCCCCACAATATTTACTTCTTTGGGCCCCTGTCTAGCATCATATGCAAAGGACTGCATTGCAATGCATCTTCTGATGCATCAAGGCAAGGGAAGTATCCATTCTGGAGGCCAAATAGACACTCCACTATATACATCATTTCAACATCTGTTGCATTATAACCCATTTCCTGCACTGTCTGTGGGTTGTGAATGTGATTAATCAGTCAGGGTACTATGTCTTATTCAGCATCAGCAACACAGAAAGAACAACACATTATACTTTTCCTGCTCCCTGTGTCCATGGTACTCATGTGTATATATATATATATATATATATATATATATATATATATATATATATATATATATATGTACCTGTTTATTTAGCATGTGTATGTGTGTGTGTGTGTACTTCCTGACCATGTGACCCTGTGGGAAATCTCCTCACTTAAACCTTTGTTATAGTTAGGGCACGTGCCAAATATATAAATCATGGGAACATTATAAATAATGGTCTGCATTTTACAGACTACCTAGCAGTTCAGAGAGTAGAATCCCTTTCTTATAGATGTATTGGAGGCTAAACAAAAGTTGGCTCAGGTGGATCCACAGTAAAACTACAATTTATTCAACTTTAATAAATGCAAAATAAAAAAAGATTAGCACTTTTGTTCACTTCTTATGAACTTCATCAGATATTCCTATACATGTATGCCCTATTTAAATACACTCAAAAGCAATCCCATTGGTCAATCCACACACACACACACACACACACACACACACACACACACACACACACACACACACACACACACACACACACACACACACTTCCTTAAAGCAGCACATTCCTTTATCCAATATTCACCACACAAAAATATCTAAAATGTAAACATAGCATATAAAATACATAACATCAATATAGAAACACACAATTCATGTTTAATAACAGGCCTGAAAATCAAAATAGCCAAAAAAAGGCAAGAGAAATAACTTAATTATTTATAAATATTTAAATATTTAAAATGTTAAATACTTAAGCCTACAGCAACTGATCTGATGAAGTTCATAAGTAAATGAAAGCGCTAATCTTTTTTTATTCTGTGTTTATTAAAGTTCAATAAATTGTGTTTTGTTAGGTCAAACAGTCACTGTCAGTAGGATTATTAAAGCTACACATACTTTAGTATCTACAGGAATAGCCATACCACCCATCCCCTCAGTTCTACTTGTGGGCAACACAGTTTAACAACATCCCTTACAGTCTCCCAGTCCAAATGGAAAAGTTCAGGATTTGCTGGTATCTGAGCTGATATGTTAGTTGCTCTCTGTACCTCCTCCATTAGTTTGAATGACCATGACTTATAGCACTGCAGGCAATGGTTCCTATAGTAGCTGAAAACATGTTAAAACTTAGAAAAGCATTGATAAGGTATCATATTAATGCTTTATTGCTTGCATTAATCCTAGCATTACTTGCATAAGACACACCATGTACCTCTTTACTCAAAAGTACACTGTACCCATTTTATGCATTCCTGAATCAGCATGTCATGTCACATGGCTCATTTGCATGGACCATGTTATTTCTTTGTCATTATGCAGTCAGTAGCATATACCTCATACTGCACTATTTTGGTCCTTGCATGACGATGCTATCTGTGTCTTAGAATTTCCCACATTCTGAATGTTGTCATTGCCCATGCTAATTTGTGCTGTCTATGAATCCTGTCCATAGTATTTTATTCTTACATGCAAGAGTTATATTGATATACTTTGTCTTTCCTTGAATACTGCCTGGTATTTTCATCTAATCTGTATGCATATCAGTAAACTTTGTGTGCCAGTGTGGATTGGGTCAGGGTTGAATGTGCCGTCTTACAAGTGCTCTTATAAAGTTATTAGACAAACAAGCATACCTGTTATCAAATGAGTAAGTGAATAAACATATAAATGAATGAATGAACAGGCAAACACACAGCTAAATAAATATTTTGAGCATATCAGAAATGCATGTGATAAGTGCCAATGACCTTTGTCCATGTAGCTGTATTTCTAATGTCTTCTGTGTACTTGCATTTTTTAATAAGATCTGTCTGCTTACCTGACTGTCAGGCTATAAGATGTTAATCACAGAATGCTGTCCATGGACTATATAAAGTTAATGTTTTGTTGACTTCTCCGTACATTATGAGAGCAAATGCCTGCTTTACAGCCTTGGTTTCTGTTGTTTGGCTGCCTGGATAGAGAAGAAGACAGTGGTATAAGGAAAAGGAAAGCACAGAAATATAATTCAACAAGTTTGAAACAGCTGTAGCAAAACAAAAAAAATCTGTATAATACTAGGCTGGCTCCATGGTGTCGAGGGACAGAGCCATTACTGTGATCCTCACAGACAAGATTTAATTAGCAGGCCTGATGCCAGACATGTAGAAGAAGGAGCAGAGGGATGTGGCCTGCTTGTCTTTCTCAGGGAGGTTGGAGTGGTTTGCATGCTTTTAGGGGTACACTTGACAGAGCTCCCTGGTGGAGACCAGAGAGACCACTGCTCATGCTCTGAGGGGAACAGCAGGACCACATGGAGGAAACACCTTTGATGAAAATGAAGGTATGTCCTCTGTAGACAGTTCATTACATGTTCCTCACTGGTATCTAGCTGTGTGTACACAAAGAGGGACAGAAAGAAAATTAAAATAAAATGTGGACAAGTTCTGATGGCTGTCTAAATTATAACCGCTCTCAGCCTCTCAGTCAAACCTCACCCTGGTAAAGGAGAATGAATGGGTTGATTGGCCAGGAGGGGGCTGATGGTTAGAAGACAATGTGGTAAAACGGCACCAAAAACAATCCATATATTTCTGGGAAACAAATGGGCTGATTATCTGGGAGTAGACTAATGGTTAACACACAGTGAGGGTAAAAATGCTGCAAAAGACCTATGTAATACTGACATTTCTACTTAGTTTTTACTTGAGGGAAGAATGTGATGAGTGGGGAATGCTATCTGACTGCACTATTATTTAAGAAGTTCATGTGTAAAGACCAGTTGAATGATGGGTCTCCTTGGTATGGCTAGGTCACAATGATGGCACATGGTCAAGCCTATTAGATTACAACTGATTACCATGCTGAGTATAATGATATTAGCTAGTGACGGAGCAAAGGTTGTTGGGAAATGGTATCCTGGGTCTTCTGTTATAGACTGGAATACAAAAACGTTTAATGTGCAGCTTGTGATGACTGTACCCTGGCCCAGCAATCAAGGAGCCTCAATCCTCACCAATAACACCAGGAAGGTCATCTCCTAGAAGAGGAAAGGATAACTAATACACACAGTAAAGTACAATTTCCCTTAAGTGCACACAGAGATCACAGTCAGTCTTAGGCTGGTTGCTCCCTTGCTCACCAGGTCCCCAATAAGACTCCCCACTGGCACAGCTATAGGATTCAGGTCTCAGCCTAGCTGTGCAAGCTAAAACCTCCTGAACCTCTCTGTCCAACCAGTGCTTTGTGTCCCTGCCCAAGCAGCTAACACAACACACACACACACACACACACACACACACACACACACACACACACACACACACACACACACTTTGAGAAGAGGTTATACAACCACACAGACCCTCCTGGGAAAAGGCTGGCACAGGGTCTCCAGCTGTGCCCCTATTACCCAGACCATACAGTAGCAATTCCTGCCACCACCCAGCTAGTAATTATCAGCTACTAAAAGGTCCTTAAAAGGGTGTCCAATTGTTACTGTGCAATATTATAACCCAATGGTAGTATGACTAAACAGTCAAGGCTTAATTTGGGGTGACTTAGACAGTAAAATCTGTAAATATGTAATGTACCTTAGAGGTTAAATTATCTCTACATAAACCAGCCACAGGTAAAGGTTTTTTAAATATTTAATAATAAATAATTAAAACACAAGACAATACTACTACATCACAGAGACATCTAAGAGTTCAGAGATCACACATAAACTTAAAATAATACAGTAGGGCAGGTCTGATGTCAAAGAAAAAGCACTTAATTTAACTTTTTAATCTTTAGCTAATCTTAAGAGAAAACACAGTGCTATTATCCTACTTACATACATAAAGCATAAGCAGTGCTGGGTTAGATGTCCAAGATCAAAATGTTCTCTCTAGTCTCTCACTCAGCAATAGTTTTTAAACACTAACCAACAGCTCTCTAAGGCCCTCCCAAATTACATCATTTTGACACTTAGTCTGGAGTTCCCAGGCCACAAACTGCATTATTTAGCAAGCTAACACCTGCTCAGGAGATGACAACAATAAAAGGCATTTCACATATACACTCTAGCAGAAACCAGAGCAATAAAGCACCTTCCACATGTTAATTCTGGCCCTTAACTTTAACCTTAAAACAATGGGCCTGAAACCTTCATCCAGACTCACTGGAGCTGACTTGTAAAACATCAAAGAGATTCATAAGATCTTTTCAACTTCAAAAGACACATTTGAAATGCTTGGCTTGGTTTTCCTTACAGCAGATGGCAATGTTGCAACAATCTTCAAGTTCACATTTTACAGTGTTTTCTTTCATTTAAAAACACAAGCCTGTATTTTACATTTATTTATACAATAGATAGAGTTATGTATCAAATTCTATTTGGCTAGGCTGACAGCCTTCACCCATCTTCCTTCAATCTTCACACAGCCAATAATAATATAATAAATATAATGGCCAGTTTGCATTAGCAGCACATTTTATTCTAAACATGATGGCTCATGGTCAGGGATTTCTGCTTCACTGAGCTTCTGCACCTCATGCAGTATATGCAGTGATGTGTATACATGTATGTATGTATAATAGATAGACATAGAAAGAGAAAGATTATATAGTCTGCTAGTTGTTGCAGATGGTTAAGGCTGTGAGCTGGAGTTCCTGTAGTACAAGGATGGATTTTCTGTCCTCCTCACTTAACCAGCATTTCGTCCCTAAAAAGGGACTATGGGACTATCTGGTGAACAAATGGGTATTATTATATAGATATAAGTGCATGTATGATTTCCTTGTATGCATCTATGAGCTTGCTGCTTGAGATCTCTTAAATATCATGCTCATTTCCATGACAGTAAACAAATTAATTTCTTGACACTACTGCTATGCTGTTTTTCTCCTTTCTCCAGTGCTATACAACCATGGAGTTAGTGTCTATCTATCTATCTATCTATCTATCTATCTATCTATCTATCTATCTATCTATCTATCTGTCTATCTATCGTTACCTCATCAAATATCGAATGATACAAGGAGCAAACAAAAAAAAGAGTGACCATTTTAGAATAAATCGAAAATAATCAAAAACTAGCAAAAACAAAAATAAGCTCTCCTTGCACCCCCAACAGCCTCTGCTAATTATGTATACCAATTCCAAGATCTCACATTAGTGAAATGATGGCAAATTCCCATCCTTGGTGCAATGTGATCTCACAAAGAAAAGAGCCTTAAAAACAGTCACAAAAATATTTGCTCATATGAGTGTTCAATACACACGTACACATGTGGGAGGCTTGGCCCACACATGAGTATTTGTATTTGCTTCAGTATTTTCCACATATTTCAAACATGTGACAGAGTGTTTGTGGTCCAAGTGGTTGTATTGCAATGTCACATAGTAGAAGTCGTGTGCTGTTTATTTTTCTGTTTGTCTGACTAATGGACACATATAACTGTGTATAACAAAACTTTCATCTGAGTCAGAGAACATAATATTTTGTTTATCACCAATATTCTCATGTTGTTAAGCTTTTAGTATCACTCTACCTGTCTCACCAAGCATTTATCACCATTCTATCCAGGTCATTGCTCAGCATAGCTAAGCCAGATTGATAGTAAAAAAGATAAATGAAAACTGCTGAATACAGAAAAAAATGCATGCATACACAAATTCTACAAACTGAAATCATACACATAAATCAGTTACAAATGAACAATAACAATGTTAGAACAAATAAATGAATAACAAAAGAAAACCGCAAACCACAAAAAATACGAACAAAAACTTGTAAATAAAACAAATAAAGCCAAATACAGAACTAGAATACAAATAACACTGTTTTAATAAAGCGGTTTCATCTAACCTATTGGTTAGACTTCTTCAGACAAAACGGCATTCAACAATTCAAACTTAAATAAACTCATTAATTAAAACCATGTGATAAACAAAGCCCAAAATTTAAAAGGGCATGGCATTTCATATAAAAAGTTTAAAAAGGCAACAGTTTAAAGTAGAGAGGCATATACTGAATTTACTGATACATATAACACCTTAAATAATTTCATTTGGGTACCAAATGACATAAGCGCATATATTATGTCCATCTAAACTATTAATATCTAAACATTACTTTATTCATATTAAAATTCATTAAATAATAGAAGAAGTCTATATTTAGAAATATAAAAATACACATAAATAATTAAATAAATGCATATATAAATATACAAATGTGTAATTATGTAAACAAATAAATACATAAATGAATGTACATATCCAACTATATGTCAATTTCATCTAATTAAACTTTTCAATTTTAACAGACACATAAGAGAGCATTTATCATTTAGCCCTGGGTGGTAATATGCGGATAGTCTAATTTGCTAATACAGTTCTAACTTCTCCAAAAGTAAACTAATGGGTCCACCTCTATCAGTATATTCAGTTTGTTGTATTACGCAAAATTTAGAAGAATGATGTGTAAAAGTTTTAACATGTTTGGCTAACGCATTTTCTTCTTTTTGTCTTTGAATACTGTATACATGCTCACAAATTCTGTCACATAACCTACGATCAGTCTTTCCAACATAGAAAGATGGACAGAATTCACATTTAGCCACATAAACAACTGATCTAGAATTACAATTAAATTTCTTCTTACTTACAAGTTTAATATCATTAATTGTTATAGTAGCACCAATTTCTACATATCTACAATAAGGACAATTACCACATTGTGTCATTCCAGGGTATTTACTTATTACCATTTTATTTCTCTCACACATATTTTTAAAATGTAGGCCTTTCCTATAAACTAACTTTGGTCTATCTCCCACTTTACTAATAACATTAGTGTCATCTTGTAATAACCTCCAATTTTTATTGATAATTCTCCCAATCTGTTTGGTTTCTACACAAAATGTCATAATAAAGGACAAACCAACTTTATTACTATTAGATGAAGTATTTAACTAAATATTGTTCACACTCATTTGACATGCTGTATTATGTTTCGTGAGAATGGGGATGTATACAAATACGTTCCTTTTATTTTTAACTTCTTCTATTAAAATATCTATCAGAGCTTCAGGATAACCTCTTCTGACAAACATATTTTTTAGCTGAAGGCATTCTAAAGCAAAATCATTAGATGTAGTGACCATACGTGCAGCACGTACTAATTGGCCTTTCACTACAGACCACTTATGATGAAATGGATGAGAGCTGGTAAAATGAAGGAAAGTATTGGAATAAGTAAATTTCCTATATATATTTGCCTCCCAAATACTCTCCAATCGATTTTTCTTAAGAAGCACATCTAAAAATGAAATCTGTTCTTCCTGAAAATCATAAGTGAACTCTAAACATTTAGAAGTGTTGTTAAAATAATTAGTCAATTCATCAGCTTCACGAATCAAGTACGCCACACACAGCAAACGGAGCACAGGTCCCACACAAGATAAAATAATAAGTGATAAAGCAGTCATAAAAACCAAGTATGGGCACCTGATGGCAGTTCCACTCGTAACAAAAATGAATCCAAGAATGTATTTTCCAGTCAACGAAGTAAAAAATATAGTTGCAATTTATTGTGGTCAACCTTGTCCAGCTACTATGGGGCGCATGGGAGGTTTTCTCAGGGACTTGTGTACCTTTGGTAGTCCCTGTATAATGGGTAAACGGGGGTCCTTAACCTTAAAATATTCATTGGTAACATCGTCTATCAGTTTACTCATTACTAAATCATCTAACATGTCATATATCTGAAAGACCTTATTAGACACTTCATTCATTGTAGTTTTCCTATAAAACTTCATATCCCCCAACATTTCATCCATCCAACTACAATAATCATGTAGGTCCATCACGACAATTGATCCCCCTTTATCAGCTGGTCTTATGGCTAAAGTATCATCTGACCTGAGGACATTTAAAGCTTCCCTTTGCTTGTAATTCAGGTTGTTCCTATTATATTTCCTGTCATTATCATCATAGTACTCATAAATATCGTTCTCAACCAGTTTGGAAAAGGTTTCCACCAGGGGGTGTAACTGAGGGACATATAGACTGTTTGCTTTAAACCTCTGCGGACCTGTTTCAATCTGAGACATTCCAAAATCAATCTTCAGTTGTAAATTCCTCATAAAAAGTTTTGTATCAATAATAGTGTCTACTAAGTTACTCCTACAACTAGGTATAAAACTCAGTCCCTTTTCAAGCACTTGTTTCTCATACAATGTAAGAGTTCTCTTGGAAATATTAATAATCAACGATTCGTGGTTTTTTCCCACATTTTCTTCAGGGTCGGACCCTGTTGCTCCCCCCCCGACCCTTTCCTCTTCTGCCTGCCTCTGCTGGCAGAACATTGTCTGCCTGTAAAGGTATGCTGGGCTATGGGGAAAGGGACACTAGCCTTCGTCCCCAAACTTTCATATGAAGTGGAAGGTACACCTTGGTTAGTTGTTTTCCTACGAACAACATCATGATTCTCTATCTCCCGGGCCATACTATTACCTCGAACACTACCATTCACCCCCTCCCTATCAACAACATTAGGTGAAATATCAAGTTCACGGTTAGGAATGATATCAGAATTAATTAAGTTAGCACTCTGTTTTAGAACATGTGGCATTTCATTATGTAATTTATCATTTGCATTCGTGTTAACAAGAATACTCTCAGTGGTGGCAATAGGAACATTAGAATCATTATTCACAGTCAATACATTCCTATTCTCCACCTGCTGCCTGGGCCAGGTAAAGACATTACAGTTATTAAAGTCTCTAAGGTCTCTTAACATCTTGTTCTTCTTTTGCTCTAAAATTCATTTCTCAAAAAGGAAGACATTGTCCAACACCCTTTCAAGTCTCGAGTCAAGCAGATCACAAGAATAGTTCAGTTTAATCTTATTATGCAGAGTGTTCACCTGGTCCCTTAGAGTTTCCTCTTCGGGGCCAAAAAAACTGTTCAGAAGTCTCATGTAGTTGAAACTCAATTCTAGATTGAGTTTCTGCCATTGACACAGTAACTCTGGAAATTTGTTACCTGTAGTCGGCATTTTCAGAATTCTTAGGCCTCTCGGTACTATTTTCTTGGCTAGACAGGCCTCAAAATGTTGTCGTTGCAGTTGAAGTTTCTTCAACCTCAACATCTCGGTTTCTAGTTTGGCAAGGTCCTCGGTTAAATTCAGAACACTAGCACTTTCAGTGACACGCACATCACAGTCTAAAATCGGTGTATAATCCATCAACAGGTTCTCCCTTCCAGTCACACAAGCTTGAAACCTTTCGGTCCTCTGAGCTGCATAATCCAAGCCGTTAGGAACATATGGTAATTCAACATTCTGTCCTGTGCTCTCAGCCATCTTCCTCTGCTGGCGTGAATATGCTAAATAATAAGTAATACGAATCAAGTACGCCACACACAGCAAACGGAGCACGGGTCCCACACAAGATAAAATAATTAGTGATAAAGCAGTCATAAAAACCAAGTATGGGCACCTGATGGCAGTTCCACTCGTAACAAAAATGAATCCAAGAATGTATTTTCCAGTCAACTAAGTAAAAAATATAGTTGCAATTTATTGTAGTCAACCTTGTCCAGCCACTATGGGGTGCATGGGAGGTTTTCTCAGGGACTTGTGTACCTTTGGTAGTCCCTGTATAATGGGTAAACGGGGGTCCTTAACCTTAAAATATTCATAGGTAACATCGTCTATCAGTTTACTCATTACTAAATCATCTAACATGTCATATATCTGAAAGACCTTATTAGACACTTCATTCATTGTAGTTTTCCTATAAAACTTCATATCCCCCAACATTTCATCCATCCAACTACAATAATCATGTAGGTCCATCACGACAATTGATCCCCCTTTATCAGCTGGTCTTATGGCTAAAGTATCATCTGACCTGAGGACATTTAAAGCTTCCCTTTGCTTGTAATTCAGGTTGTTCCTATTATATTTCCTGTCATTATCATCATAGTACTCATAAATATCGTTCTCAACCAGTTTGGAAAAGGTTTCCACCAGGGGGTGTAATTGAGGGACATATAGACTGTTTGCTTTAAACCTCTGCGGACCTGTTTCAATCTGAGACATTCCAAAATCAATCTTCAGTTGTAAATTCCTCATAAAAAGTTTTGTATCAATAATAGTGTCTACTAAGTTACTCCTACAACTAGGTATAAAACTCAGTCCCTTTTCAAGCACTTGTTTCTCATACAATGTAAGAGTTCTCTTGGAAATATTAATAATCAACGATTCGTGGTTCTTTCCCACATTTTCTTCAGGGTCGGACCCTGTCATATCATTCCTAACCGTGAACTTGATATTTCACCTAATGTTGTTGATAGGGAGGGGGTGAATGGTAGTGTTCGAGGTAATAGTATGGCCCGGGAGATAGAGAATCATGATGTTGTTCGTAGGAAAGCAACTAACCAAGGTGTACCTTCCACTTCATATGAAAGTTTGGGGACGAAGGCTAGTGTCCCTTTCCCCATAGCCCAGCATACCTTTACAGGCAGACAACGTTCTGCCAGCAGAGGCAGGCAGAAGAGGAAAGGGTCGGGGGGGGGAGCAACAGGGTCCGACCCTGAAGAAAATGTGGGAAAGAACCATGAATCGTTGATTATTAATATTTCCAAGAGAACTCTTACATTGTATGAGAAACAAGTGCTTGAAAAGGGACTGAGTTTTATACCTAGTTGTAGGAGTAACTTAGTAGACACTATTATTGATACAAAACTTTTTATGAGGAATTTACAACTGAAGATTGATTTTGGAATGTCTCAGATTGAAACAGGTCCGCAGAGGTTTAAAGCAAACAGTCTATATGTCCCTCAATTACACCCCCTGGTGGAAACCTTTTACAAACTGGTTGAGAACGATATTTATGAGTACTATGATGATAATGACAGGAAATATAATAGGAACAACCTGAATTACAAGCAAAGGGAAGCTTTAAATGTCCTCAGGTCAGATGATACTTTAGCCATAAGACCAGCTGATAAAGGGGGATCAATTGTCGTGATGGACCTACATGATTATTGTAGTTGGATGGATGAAATGTTGGGGGATATGAAGTTTTATAGGAAAACTACAATGAATGAAGTGTCTAATAAGGTCTTTCAGATATATGACATGTTAGATGATTTAGTAATGAGTAAATTGATAGACGATGTTACCTATGAATATTTTAAGGTTAAGGACCCCCATTTACCCATTATACAGGGACTACCAAAGGTACACAAGTCCCTGAGAAAACCTCCCATGCGCCCCATAGTGGCTGGACAAGGTTGACTACAATAAATTGCAACTATATTTTTTACTTCGTTGACTGGAAAATACATTCTTGGATTCATTTTTGTTACGAGTGGAACTGCCATCAGGTGCCCATACTTGGTTTTTATGACTGCTTAATTTATCAGCTTCATTTTTATTACCTGTGAATAGCATAAAGATATCATCCAGATATCTAATGTAGAATTTAATATTCCTACATATCTGTTACCCCAGGAAAACAGTGTTTTCCCACTGTGACATAACTAAATTTGCATAGCTTGACCCACAGGGGGAACCCATTGCCACACCTCTGATTTGTAATTAAAAGCTGTTATTAAATGTGATAAAATTATTAGTAAGAATAATATCAAGAAGCTCCTCAATCAAAGAAATCTCAGCTTGTGGTGCATCCAACATTCTCATTCTTTGACTAACCCATTCAATACCTTGGTCATGGGGGATACAGATATAGAGATCCTTTACATCCACTGTGACAAAATTTAGATTCATGTCACAGTCTAACCCATTCAATTTTTACAAGAATGACCAAGAGTCTTTAGCTATGTTCTCTTCTCTCATTACATATTTCTGTAGAATATTATCTACCATTTTAGCACATGCATAGGTAGTTGATTGTCTGCCATCGACTATTGATCTGAATGAGAGATTGGTTAAACCCTTATGCATTTTGGGTAAGCCAAACATAGTTGGAACAATAGCTGCTAACATCTGAATATAATTATACATATTAACATAAATTTTTCTTTCAATGAATAAATCATTCAAATAAATTTTAATTCTCTGGTTAGCTATATTATATTCATTTAAGGAGGATGGTTGATAGGCTTCTGAATCCAAAATATTTTGAATTTTATTTTTATAATCTATTAAGTCCATAAAAACCAGACCCCTACCTTTGTCGGGTTTCATAACCCTCACCTGAGATTCGCAAAGAACTTCCACTAGTTGTTTTTCTTCAATAGTCATATTGTGTTGAAACCTAAGGTTCCTATTATTTTCACAATAAAGCGTTCTTAAATCTAATTCACAAACTCTTTCAAAGTTTTGTAAAGCAACATGTAGAGGTGGATTATAACAACTAGAAACTCTACAGGTTTCACTATTAATGTTATTAACACCTAACAGAATCTGTAAATTTAATTTTCTTACAAACATTTTCAAATCACATGTTAATTTAACAATGTCCATTCTTCTTGAAGGGACAAATGTAAGTCCTTTTGCCAAAATGTCAGCTAATTCTCTAGTAACATTAAAGGAAGAATAATTATAGATGGAAAAATCGCCTCCAGTATTAGTAATTATAACAGGAGTATCGCTAGATGCAATTTCAAATATTATCTCCTGTTGTTGTTCCTCTTGCGTTGATTCTGAAACCAGCGCTGTTTGCCCTTGGTAAAACCCTGACCTGATGAGGAATTAGGATGCTGATTAAACTGATTCAATTGATTGCTCTCACCATAAAACTGTTGATTATCATTGTGGTTATGAGCAGCTTGATTAGCACTTGACATTTGGCTTTTAATTCGTTCACTCCTAATATTGTTACTACTCACAGCATAACTTGTAGATGGCTTTTCATTAGAAGAATGCTGTCCAATGTCATTATTTTCTTTTACAGGGGGTGCATTTGATGTATTGTTAGCACTAAAACCTGAGTTAGATACATTTTGACTAAAAACATCCATGCTATGCCATTCCTGAGAAGGTGGTGGTAAAGGATATGCAGATTTATTACGATATTGCAAACGGTCCCTCTCCAGCTTTTTAATTTTAATAGACTTTAACTTCACAATATGTTGATCAATACTATGGAATATACGAGTATAATCATACCTGTATCTTTCAAAATCAACATGAGACCTAATATCAGTATCGAGTTGAGTAATAGAGTCTTCATAGGTTCATAGGTTCATAGGTTCATACTAGGCTATCTGCCCTAGGGCATTTATAAGCCTAGCCAGAGTGTGTTTGGCTTTCGCCACCCATTTTAAATTAATTTTGCTATGCCCTTTTTCGAGGTTAGTATATTGTGCCTCTGTCTAACAGTGACACAGAAGTGATATCCGGGGTAAACCTACGATCTCCCATCCACTCATCAAGATTCCTCTTGAGGAGAGTCAATGAGGAACTCTGCCTAACCTGGACTGGGATTTTATTCCAGAGTGAAGGGAGCCTCTGGGTTATGAATCTGTCCTTCCAGCATGTCCTATTTATTTCAGTGCTGAGGTTCATGTCTCTCAAGCCAGTAGCTCGATGGGATTTGGATTTTCTGAGGTGCAGCATGTCCATTAATTCCAGGTTGGACATAGTTTTATACGTCAGGCACAGATCGCCTCTGAGCAGGCGGTATGCCACTGAGTAGAGCTGGAGTTTCTTTAACTGGGCAGCATATGGCATCTGTTTGAGCCCTTTGATCCTCTTGGTGAGGTACTTTTGGGGTCTTTCCAGTTTCTGCATGTGTCTGGTAAGGTACATCCCAAAAGGGGCATTGTACTCAATTATGGGCCTGATGAGGGATGAGTAAAGAGGCACGATGACCTCCCCTGATCTAGATGTGAATCCCTTCATGATTAGGTGGGCTATATAAAATGTTTTTCTAACCACTTTGGCCATGTGGTTGTCAAATGAGAGATTGCTATCAACTTGGGTCCCCAGGTCCCTAATTACTTCTTCTGTACTTAACGGATTACCACCTATGTGGTAATTTGTGGGCACTTTGTTTTTGCCAAAGGGGATGACTATACACTTTTTGGCATTTAGCTTGAGGCCATGGCTCTGGCACCAGTTGTCTGTTTCTATGAGGCCCTTTTGGAGGATGCTTGTGGTGGCTGGAGAGTCGATTATAGTGCCTAGTTTGCAGTCATCTGCGAACTTGGTCAGCCACAGTCCTTCCGTGTTGGCCTGTACCTCCGAGAAATATATACCGAACAAGAGAGGTCCCAGGACTGAGCCTTGTGGGATGCCACTTGTAACTGGTTTGGAGTCTGACATGGCTCCAGCAATTCTAACCATGTGGGTTTTGTCCTTGAGCCAGTTTGCAACCCATCTAGTGACATAGGGGTTTATATTTAAGCTGGTGAGCTTATCTATAATGCCCGAGTGGGGTATTGTATCGAAGGCTTTTGCGAGGTCCAGGTAGGCTGTGTGGACCACCTTCCCCTTGTCAATGGCCTTGGTGACTGTTTCAAAGAAATCGACCAGGTTTAAGAGGCAGGATCTGCCCTTAACAAAGCCGAACTGGGTAGGATCCAGTGTCTGTAGGTCCCCAATATCTTTATTTATGAGGTCCATGATGATCCTTTCCATAGCTTTGCAGACCAAGCTAGTCAGGCTTATGGGGCGATAGTTTCCAGGATCCGTTGAGGCACCACCTTTGTGGAGAGGGACCACTGTTGCTGTACGCCACTCTTTGGATGTACATATCCTGTAGTAAGGCTGAGATTGAACAATAGTTTTAGGTTTGGGTTTAGTTCTTCTTGGAGTTCATGTAGGATGCAGCCCGGGACACCGTCTGGTCCCATTTATGCTCTGTTTTTTGCTTTGGAGAGGGTGGCTCTTACATGAGCATCTGAGATGTCAGAGGGGCAGTACTCTGCTGGGATAGATATTTGCCCTTTTGGTAGGGAGAAGTTTGCGCTGAACCTGTCAGCTAGGATGTTGGCAATGTCTGTGGTTTCGGTGTATTTTTTGTCATTTTGGACTAATTCTGAGCATATCTGGGAATTCCCACCCAGGTTCCTAACATAACTAAAGAAAGCCTTGTGATTATCCTTAGTGTCCTGTGCAATTTTTCTCTCGAAGCTGGCCTTAGACGATTTTATGAGTGCCCGTAGTTTTTTGCTAATACTGATCAGAGATGCCTTCCCTTTTTGGGATTTTGCTCTATCATGTAATAGCTTCCTCCTTCTATTGTATAGTTTATTTATGGCTGAGGTCCACCAGACAGGACGTTTGCCTTTGGAGGATTGGGTCTTGGTTTTATTTGGGATTGCATGACCCATGCATTCCTGAAGGTGTTCATAGAATGCGTTTATAGAGGATTCTGTGGTCTGGGCCGTATTTTCCACAGGCCCGGGGGCTTTGAAGGATTCCACCTCAGTTTTGAGGTGTGTGAAATTTGCTTTAGAGAAGTTTTTCACTGTGGTTTTCTGGGCAAGGGGTGGGGTCGGGATGTGAATATCCAGTGAGATTAATTTATGGTCTGATCTTACCAGTGAGGGATACACGTCTGGTCTGGAGCATAGAGTCCCCATGTTGGTGATGATCAGGTCCAGTATGTTTTTCCCTCTTGTGGGAGTGGTAACAAGTTGTTCCATAGCATTTGAGTTTATAAATTCTAGGAACCTTTGGGCTAGGGTGTTGGAGCTAGAGTAATGCTCCCAGTCTATGTTTGGGTAGTTGAACTCGCCCAATATAATGGTGTTTGGAGAGACCTTCATATTTTCCAGTGTTCTCAGGAAGGCCGAGTGGGGTTCCTGGGTTTGGGAGGGTGGTCTGTAGCAGGCTATAAACTGAAAGGCAGTTTTACCCACTGTTAGTTGCACATGGATAGTCTCTGATGCTTCGTGCTGTGCCACCAACCTGGAGGTGTGGGTATCTTTGACGAATATTGATACTCCCCCTCCTTTTGTGGTTCGGTCCAAGTTTTGGGGCCGAAAGGCATGATGTGAGGTATAACCTGGTAGTGCTGGGGTGCTCTCGGGAGCCTTGAGCCAGGTTTCTGTTACTGCACAAATATCGATGTTCTCCATGCTAAAGAGAGTTTCGAGTGCATGCATCTTGAGGTTTAGACTTCTGGCGTTGAGTAGCATTACTCTTAGTTTCTTATTGTTAGAAAAATATGTATTTGAACATGTATAAAGTGCTAGCTTAAAAGCAAATAGTATATAATGCATTTTATTCTATTTACAATATGGCAATAAGAATGATTTTACATGTAATTGCTTGAAGCTTTGGAGCTGCAGTGTATTTGAACTCTGACCCTGGCAGTAGCCAGCTCAGCAAGCTTATGTTTTTCACTAATGATTATCTGCTGGGTCAGGAAATTAAATGTATAAAGCATTGAATATTCTTATTCTTTCCTCTGAGATAACTGGCCTTGTGAATGTTATCAGAGATAAGACACAGCTGCTAAAGTAAAGTTGCAAGAAGAACAAAGAAGTATATTACAAGACTGAACCAACTATTGTATTCGAGCAAGCCTGAGACCTTGAAAGAGTAACATTTACAGAAAGACATTATAACGAACCAGGTGCTTTGCAAGGCTGTATTATTCCCATGGGAAAACTTTTAAAATGTATAACATCAGCTTTTTCTTATGAATAGAATATTGTAGACCATAGTGATGTAGGTGCCCTGTGACTAACCACGTCAGTAAGGTGGGCACAGCTTGAATGTAAGACTATATAAAATTGTGTATTTCCTGCATCATGTCAGACAAAACTCTGTACTTGTATGGTTTTTTGCCTCCTGGTGTACACTAGTAAACTTTTGCATCTGAGCCTCCTGTGTTGTTATCATTTGTTTTTATTTAACAGTTTGGTCCTTCTTGAACCGGAATTCCCTTGGTAAGCTGCAGATCAGAGTGTATCGGTGGTCGAATACTGCGCAGGAGAAGTTACCGAAACGGTTCTTCTTGAAACACAAAGACCTCCGACTGAATTGTCGTTTTGAGAGGCTGGCCACTTTCTGATCTGCGGCCGAAGAGCGGTCTCGAACTGGTCAACCCAGGAGGCTCAGGTAGGAAGATATTTGCCTTTTTTCTGTTGTAGATCAGGGACTAGGTTACAGTAAATGTCATTGTCAGAGATTTGTTATACAGATCAGGGACAAAAAGAAAATTACTGTATATTTTGTCAGAGACCAGGGAAACAGAATAAGGTAGGCAGTTATTCTAGATAAACTGTGTAAGGAACTGAAATACCACGTGGTGAAAAGGGTTACGTAACATTTTCTTTTAGAATGGGAAATCAGTGCACTAAAAAATCGCGAGATCCGCCCCTAACTGATGACGCAAAATATATGCAATTACAACGGACTGATAATGTAAGGTATTATACAAAATGGGTTAATAAATACGGATTTGATGGTAAATTAAACAAGATTTCATTAGTTAAACTTTTAAAACAGCTTAAATCTGACGCAGAAGGTCAGGCAAAAAAACAACAGCGATTAGGCATTCCTCAAGCACACAGGTGGATTGAGGAAGTAAACCGAAGGGAACAGAAAACTAAAAATGCAAAAACATTATTTTTAGACAAAGAGGATAATAATACAGTAATAGCGACGGCCCCTCCCCCTCCGCCCCCTCCAATGCCTTTTTCAGGATATGAAGCAGGAGGACAAGCTGGTCCACCTCCACGTTATCCTGAAGTTACAAGAGTACTAAAACCATTTGTTAGAGATCCTATTGAAACTAGGTCCCGGACACGTAAAACACTTGGGGACACAGACTTATATCAAATAGGGAAAAACACACTAGAAGAGAGTGAGGAAGAAATCTGTCCACTAATCGAGGTACCAAATCCTCAGGCAGGACAGGAAGGGCAGGACCCAACTCTTCTAGTATATAGACCATGGACACTGGAAGATATTCGAAAGCTACAGAGGGAATCCCTCATCCAAAAGTTAATTACACAAAGTTTTTACAAGATTTACAAGGTATGAGACTAAGTTACCACTTGAATAGGGAAGAAGTAGAGAAGGTAGTTAGACAGATTGTGGGTCCAGACTGGCACATGATTTGTGGCACCTGGAATCCTAGTAATGCAGAGCTTATACCACTCCCACATAGTGACGCAGAATTAGACAACAGAGTGAAAGGTCTTACAGACCGAATTTCTGAAAAATGGAAACCTAGAGCAGATTGGACTTGCATTAATCAATGCATACAGCAAGAGAATAAAACTGTAGATGGGTACTATGGTAGATTATTGGAATGTTTCAATAACCATAGTTGTATGGCTATTCCTGAAAATCAGACACATGATACCTCGTATGAACAGCAACTGAAAAATGCATTTTTGAAAGGTTGCGTTGCACCTATCAGTAGCTTTATTACAAAGCATATGATAGATCATCGAACAAGTAGGCTACAAGCCTTACTTGAATATGCCAGACATGCTGAAAGACACTTTAATAGTAAAAAGAAATGAAGACACAGGTCTTCACAGCTGAAGATGGAGCAGAGGTCTTTGTAGTACAGTCAGGTAAAAAGGGTAAGAAAAATACCCAGGGAAATAGACAATCTGACAAAAGGTCAAAAGATTTTGAAGAGAGAAAAAAGAAAGGTGAGTGCTTTAAGTGCGGTAAGAAAGGACATTTAGCAAGGGATTGCAGGCTAAATAAAAAGGTGACTACAGAAAATAAAGGTGATGAGGACTGACTATATGATAGTGATGAAAATCAGAAATCATCAGAGAAGGAAAACAAACAAAGGGCAAACGTAAATGTAGTAGAAGGAACAGAGGAAGTGCAAGCAGATGTAGAGGATGAAGAAAGTGAAATTTTAGATTTGGCATTACTGAGCTTGGAGCTCTATCTGGCAGACACAAAACCGGAAGTTACACTTCTGGTGGAAGGAAGGGAAGTGGAATTCTTGTGTGACTCAGGAGCGTCACGAACTTTGATACACCCTTCAAAGTTACCAGAATCTTCTGAATCACCTGACTATATATTAGTAAAAGCAGCAAATGGACAGCTATATAGGGAGCCACTCTCCCATGATATAGCAATAACTGACCCTGTTTCAGGCATGACTCAGAAAAGTAAAATTGTAGTTTCTGCAAAATGTCCAGTAAACTTACTGGGAAGAGATCTTATGCAGATATTTGGCATAGCGGTAGTCCCCACTATGCAGGGTATGGAAGCACAAAGACAAATGGATACTTTTGTGGTGCAACCAGAGGGTGAAACCTTTTACTGGTACAGCCAGGACCTAGTTACTACTGGTCCAGGGGCAGTAACCGGAGAACTGATGAATGTAGCCATCAGTAAGGCCCCCTCCCTTGACACTGACCAACAGCATTTGTTACATTGTACTCTATACTACTGTAGCATGCCAGGACCTGATAAAGAATATGAGCAAGAGTTGTTCAAAAATCCTGCTAACAGATTAGTATTACGAACCTTATATTGGGATACTGAGGGAAACAGTGTGGTAAGCTGTTCACTACCTCAGGAATTTATGACACTGTACAAATCTAATAGACTACCACATGTCAGCTTGACAAAGAATAAGGATGTGAGATGGGCAGACTTAGGAGAAAAAGTAACAAGATGGGAAAAGCAAACTGATTTAGAATTATCAGAACAGGGAATACAAAAACAGAAACTGAATTGGCTAACACAGACACATCCAGCTGTACACTTACAAACTAGTAAAGACAGCTGATTAGCATTCTTATTAGAAGAAAAAGAAAAAGCCTTGTGTGATATACCAGATATTCTTTGGTCAACAGGTAAATCAGATGTAGGACTTATTCAAACAGCAGGACCTGTAACTATTACACCAAAATCAGCATTTAGACCACAAAAAAAGACAATACCCCTTGAGGAAAGATGCAGAGCAAGGAATCAAGCCTATAATAGCAGCATTACTCAAGGAAGGAGTACTGGTAGAATCTCTTGATTCACCATGTAATACTCCTCTATTTCCTGTTAAAAAAGCAAACGGGGAATGGCGGATGGTACAGGATTTACAAGCTGTAAACAATGCAATAATACCCAGAGCACCTACGGTGCCAGACCCACACACCTTGTTGAATGATTTGAAACCACAACAAAAATATTTTACTGTGGTAGATATAAGCAATGCTTTCTTTTCAATACCTATACATCCTGATAGCCAGTATTGGTTTGCATTTACATTTCAGGGTAAAAGATATACCTATACTCGGCTACCACAGGGATATTGTGAAAGTCCAACGATATTTGCACAAGAAATGGCAAGCAACCTGGCAGAGTTTACTCCACCAGGAGGTAGTCAGATTCTACTTTATGTAGATGACATCTTGCTAGCAGCCCTACCCAGCATCAATGCAGGGAAGATACGATAGCATTATTGAAATTTTAGCAGCACAAGGACACAAAGTAAACAAAAGTAAGTTACAACTTTGGAGAAAACAGGTTAGATACCTAGGATATGTAATATCCAATGAAGGTAGAATATTAGACGAAGACAGAAAAACAGCGATTTTACAGGCACCCAAACCAGCAACCAAGAAGGAAATAATGTCCTTCTTGGGAACGACTAATTTTTGTCGAAGCTGGATATCAAACTATGCTTTAGAATCCGCTCCACTGGCTGATTTAATATATAAAACACCAATGGCAGCACAAGATGTATTACAATGGACACCTGAAGCAAAAACAGCTTTCTGCAGACTAAAACAATTGATAGCATCATCACTAGTTTTAGGACTTCCAAATTACCACAAAAGATTTTTTTCAGACCGTAGATTGTAAACAGGGATACATGACGTCAGTTTTGACGCAACAGCATGGGGATAAGCAACGCCCCATAGCTTACTATTCATCACAGTTAGATCCAGTGGCACGATCATTGCCTCACTGTGTGCAAGCAGTAGTCGCAGCTGCAATGGCAGTACAGGCTTCGGCCTCAGTGGTGTTTTTCCACCCTCTCACATTGAGAGTGCCTCATGCAGTCGCGATAATTTTACTGCAAGAGAAAATAGCATATCTATCTCCTGCTAGACATCTTTCATGTATGACCATACTGCTGAGCCAACCTCATATGGTAATTGAACGTTGTACAACATTAAATCCATCAACGTTACTTCCAACTCCTGTGGATGGCACACCGCACAGTTGCCTGCAGGAAATTAAGCAAATAACTTTGCCCAGACAAGACCTCACTGATATGCCCTTGGATGATGCCGAGGTGACATTTTATGTGGACGGTTCATGCAGAAAGGGTCCTACAGGAAAAATCTAGTAGGGTATGCAGTAGTCACAGATACAGAGATTTTAGAAGCCCAACCCTTACAGCATAACCTGTCTGCTCAAGCAGCAGAACTGATAGCCTTAACACGGGCTTGTACTCTAGCGGAAGATAAATGTGTGAACATATATACTGACAGTCAGTATGCTTTCTCTACAGTGCATGTTTTTGCACAGCAATGGAAAAATAGGGGAATGATAACATCTACTGGCAAACCGATTAATCATGCGCAACTTATTTTGAACTTGTTAGATTCCATTCAGTTACCTACTAAAGTAGCTATTTGTAAATGTTTAGCTCATACAAAACAACAGGATGCAATTTCAAAAGGAAATGCAAAAGCTGATGCAGCTGCAAAGCAAGCAGCCTCAGACTCAGAAACTTTACTTTTAACCGAGGAATTACAACCCCCTGAGATTTTAGATTTAAAAATGTTAAAAACGATGCAGACATTAACTACAAAAGCTGAGAAACAAAAATGGGAGAAACGAGGTGCAATCCTTGAAAATGGACTGTATATCTCCAAAGAGAAAAAAACAATATTGCTGTCTAATTTATTTAGATATGCAGCTTTGTTGAGCCATGGGCAGTGCTATGTCTCAACAGGGGGGATGGTACAGTTAGTAAATCGAATATTCCAAACATATGGATTCACAAACTTTACACAAAACTTTTGTGCAGCATGTCATATCTGTAACAAACATCATGCACAAGGAGCATTCAAACCCAAGCAAGGGAGTTTTCCTGTACCACCATATCCGTTCCATACTATCTGTATGGATTTCATAGAACTGAGCAAATGTGAAGGGAAAAAATACTGTTTAGTAATTATAGACATGTTTTCCAAATGGGTAGAAGTTTTTCCAACTAAAAATACGAATGCAGCAACAGTGGCAAAGGCCCTAATAAAAGAAATAATTCCTAGATTTGGCATACTGGAAAGAATTTATAGTGACAATGGGACACATTTTGTAAATCAAACGATTCACCAACTTGGGAGATTCTTTGGGATCTCCTTGAAGAATCATTGTGCTTACCACCCACAGTCTGCAGGACTGGTGGAAAGGTACAATGGAATTTTAAAAAACAAGTTGAGGAAGTTAGTAGATGATACACAGAAGAATTGGATTTGCTGTTTGCCTTTGGCACTGCTGAGCATGAGAACAGTTCCAAATGTAAAGGGTTTGACCCCCTTTGAAGTGATATTTGGAAGGGCATATTATGTGCCGCAGTGGAAAACTCTCATGCCTGCAGAACTAGAGGCTGACAGCTCATTAGCTAGTTATATGAAGAAACTGTTAACTAATAAAACTGTTTTGCAGTTGAACTCTTTTTCAGATAAAAGACAGACCAGACCGTTGGAAGCAGTGCTGACCCCAGGGTCCTGGGTTTGGTTGAAGGTCACGAAGAGGAAGAATTGGGCGAGTCCAAAGTGGGAAGGACCGTACCAGGTACTGTTGGCGACGCCTACTGCAGTCAAAGTTGCTGAGAGGTCGTCCTGGGTCCACCTGACACACTGTAAACCAGTAAAAAACTTTCAACTTGATAAACATTTTGTGACTGACACACAACAAAGGCAGGATGGCCAAGAGCGAAATGAGTAAAAATACAGATCAACCCCGAAGATATTGTTTAATCATCTTGCTAACTATGCATTTATTGACTATGATTGTGATGACTTTCCTTTTGTTGTGGTTCTTCCTACATATAACCACACAAGTGAAAGTGGAGAAACGTGATGAACTGTCTATAGACTGGCATCCAAACTTTAATCCATACCTAGCTATGAAGCGTGTATATGTAGAGACTATGAACATTTCAAATTGCTGGGTTTGTACTGCCATACCGACAGCATATGGAGGTCTGTTGATGTCCGCTGTCCCCTTGGGGATAAATGAGACTTGGGAAAATTTACTTTTTGATACAGGTTCTGTAAGATCACAGGACAAAATTGCATTGTATTTGCCTATTACACAGAGGGGAATTGTATGTTTTTATAAGAATGACACACTCCAAGTGGGTTGGAGTAACTGTAACATAACTATATCTTATAAATGCTATATTAAAGCTAAAGATAAAAGCACTGTTTGTAACACAAATTATGATTCATATTTAAGCTTAATGAAAACAACATTAAGTGATGTGCAGAGAAATCCTGTTTTGCATAAACAATTGTCTGTTATAGACAAGAAAATGTTTCATTCAGAATTAACCCGCATCAGTACCAAAGTAAAAAACTGTTATTTTGTTTGTGGGAAAAAAGCATACAAATGGCTACCTGAGAATTGGTCCGGCAGTTGTTTTTTGGGTTATCTGGTTCTGGCTATAAGGCATACTGCAGAATTACCTCTAGGTAAGATACGAAATGTAAGAGATGTAGCCCGAAAACCTGAAGATCCAATCGGAAAACCTGTAAATCCAATGGGAAAAATCGAAGCTGGTTGAAAGAACCATCATTCCGTGAAAGATAAAGAAAAATTGACTCATATGGACTTGAGTGACAGTGTTATGTCCTGGGCTGGAATATTTCCAGCGTATGGAGCAGTCAAATCGATCTGGGAGTTGAGAAAACTGTCAAAGCTTCTTGAAGTAACGAGTAACGCAACTTTTTCTGCTCTCGAACTAGTGACTGATGAACTGTTGTGCTACAAAGTCGAATGGCTCTTGACTTCACCCTAGCGGCGAGAGGTGGTACTTGTGCGCCTATCAAAGAAGAATGCTGTGCGTACATACCAGACAATCGACACGAGATTAATGATCACCTAGAGGTAATACAGCAGGTATCGGCCATGAATGAACCAGGCCCAAACCCACTGACGAACTTTTTCCAGAGTCTGTTTGGTGGGTGGAGTTCTATCCTAATGAATGTTTTGATTGCTATTTGTGTTGGTCTGCTCCTATTAGGAGCATGTGTCTGTTGTGGGATCCCCTGTATGAAAAGATTAGTCAAAGATTTTGTTGATATATTTGTAACTAAAACTTTGTACCAAGACATTAAAATGGAACTATTGATTCCAGACAAAACTTTTTCCGAAATATAAACTAAATGACTTGCCTAGTTAAAAGTCCTTAAAGGAGAAGGCTAGGAGACGATATAACATGGTTTATGTTTCTGAATAGAATAAAAAGTATTAAAAGGGAGGAAAATGTTAGAAAAATATGTATTTGAACATGTATAAAGTGCTAGCTTAAAAGCAAATAGTATATAATACATTTTATTCTATTTACAATATGGCAATAAGAATGATTTTACATGTAATTGCTTGAATCTTTGGAGCTGCAGTGTATTTGAACTCTGACCCTGGCAGTAGCCAGCTCAGCAAGCTTATGTTTTTCACTAATGATTATCTGCTGGGTCAGGAAATTAAATGTATAAAGCGTTGAATATTCTTATTCTTTCCTCTGAGATAATTGGCCTTGTGAATGTTATCAGAGATAAGACACAGCTGCTAAAGTAAAGTTGCAAGAAGAACAAAGAAGTATATTACAAGACTGAACCAACTATTGTATTCGAGCAAGCCTGAGACCTTGAAAGAGTAACATTTACAGAAAGACATTATAATGAACCAGGTGCTTTGCAAGCTGTATTATTCCCATGGGAAAACTTTTAAAATGTATAACATCAGCTTTTTCTTATGAATAGAATATTGTGGACCATAGTGATGTAGGTGCCCTGTAACTAACCACATCAGTAAGGTGGGCACAGCTTGAATGTAAGACTATATAAAATTGTGTATTTCCTGCATCATGTCAGACAAAACTCTGTACTTGTATGGTTTTTTGCCTCCTGGTGTACACTAGTAAACATTTGCATCTGAGCCTCCTGTGTTGTTATCATTTGTTTTTATTTAACACTTATCCCTTGTGATACCTATGGAGGTGGGTTTGTCTTTTGAGCCTTGCCTAAAAAAGGCACTATGGGGGTAGCAAGAGCCTTTGCCAATATCCGAAAGCCCAGGGGTGACAGGTGCAAGCCGTCCCTAGCGAAGCATTGTGGCTTGTCGAGCATGTCATACCAGGCTGACAGGCATTGGATACCCATTGAATGACACCAATACTTAAGCCAATTGTTGAAATTGATCATCTTGTCTTCATATTGTGGCATCATTCTTGGTGAGGGTAAGATGCTACTCAAGGTCAGGGTCATACGGGCCTGGGCTACATGCTCAGAGAGCTCCTCTATGTCCCTTTTCATGTAGTCCAGGGAGGTACGTCTCAGGTCATTCACACCAGCATGGACAATGACTGAGTCATATTTGTACTTGCTTTGGAGTGACCTGAGTGCTTGTGTTATGTAGCGGATCCTAGCTCCTGACAGGCAGCTCACCGTGACCTTCTCCTTGTTCAGCCTGGTGAGCGGGACGTCAGTGTGCCTGATGATAGAGTCACCTATTACAAGTGTATCAGGTGTGTTGTTTAGCCTTAAGGGCTGTAACTGTTCGGCACACTGGCTTTGTGAGCTATGTGTTGCATGTGTTTTGTTTTGGGGTAGTCGTTGCTTGGGTGTCTGCTTTGGAGGTCTCTGCTGCTTAGGCAGATTTTTATTTAGTGCCTCCGAGTATGTTTTTGTGTGTTTATCTGGTTGGTTTGCTGTCATGGTAGGTCTATGTGAGACTGGAATTGTAGTGAGTGCGGTTTCCTTCTCCTCCTGACTGGTTATGCCAGTACTGAGTTGAGAGAGATTAGCCTCCAGTTTGGCTATATGGTTGCATCTCTCACATGTGTTGCATATCTTGCATATCTTTTACTAAGTTATGATAATTCCGACACATAACTTCAAGCAATTGCAGACCCTGTTTGTTAAACAGCTTGATCAATTCTGTATAAAAAGATGAATCTGCTGTTAACCCTGTTGGGTATCGCCAAAAATGAAGCCCTTTAGGGACAATGTTCTATTGTATACAAATATTGAAATACTCTATTTCAAGATTCAGTTTTTTAAATTTTAACAGTTTTCTATCCAGTTCATTTAATTGAGCTGGAAGCGTAGTAACAGTTTCAGTCACATTTCCCCTTTCTTGAGTATTAATGTTCGCTGACAAACCCAAAAGTGTAACAAGCCAGTCCTGTAATGTCAGAAGCCCGTCAAAACCAGTAGGATATTGCTGTCCTACTAATTGCGGACCTTGCCCATTAATGTTGACAACATCAGCATTAGCATTCGTATTTGCTACAATATTTGAAACAATGTTTCTTTGACTAGCATTATTAACTATGTCTCCACCAGGTCTGCTTATGTTATTAACCTGGCTAGATGTTATTAGTTCGGTGTTATTCAAGTCAATTTGAGGGGAAGCACTTACATTCAAGCTTGAACCCGACTGGTTCAAAACAGCATTCCCTTTTATGATGTTATTCAGTTCGCCACTCTATATACGCTGTTGCAAAAGATTCTGACTCGACACAATAGAGTCCATTCTAGTGCCAATAGATTCAATCCTTTGTGTCAATGCTTGAATAAGAAGCATCAGATTACCCAGGGTCTCTTCAGTTCTCCCCGACAGAGTCAACAATTCATCAATAGTATCCAAATGTTCCGTAGCCATAGCTTCTCCAAACAGCCAAACCACAAAAAATACGAACAAAAACTTGTAAATAAAACAAATAAAGCCGTATATTCCATAGTATTGATCAACATATTGTGAAGTTAAAATCTATTAAAATTAAAAATCTGGAGAGGAACCGTTTGCAATATCGTAATAAATCTGCATACCCTTTACCACCATCTTCTCAGGAATGGCATAACATGGATGTTTTTAGTCAAAATGTATCTAACTCAGGTTTGAGTGCTAACAATACATCAAATGCACCCCCTATAAGAGATAATAATGACATTGGACAGCATTCTTCTAATGAAGAACCATCTACAAGTTATGCTGTGAGCAGTAACAATATTAGGAGTGAACAAATTAAAAGCCAAATGCCAAGTGCTAATCAAGCTGCTCATAACCACAATGATAATCAACGGTTTTATGGTGAGAACAATCAATTGAATCAGTTTAATCAACACCCTAATTCCTCATCAGGTCAGGGTTTTACCAAGGGCAAACAGTGCTGGTTTCAGAATCAACGCAAGAGGAACAACAACAGGAGATGATATTTGAAATCGCATATAGTGATATTCCTGTTATAATTACTAATACTGGAGGCAATTTTTCCATCTATAATTATTCATTCTTCCTTTAATGTTACTAGAGAATTAGTGGACATTTTGGCAAAAGGACTTACATTTGACCCTTCAAGAAGAATGTACATTGCTAAATTAACATGTGATTTGAAAATGTTTGTAAGAAAATTAAATTTAGGGATTCTATTAGTTGTTAATAACATTAATAGTGAAGCCTGTAGAGTTTCTAGTTGTTATTATCCACCTCTACATGTTGCTTTACAAAACATTGAAAGGGTTTGTGAATTAGATTTAAGAATGCTTTATTGTGAAAATAATAGGAACCTTAGGTTTCAACACAATATGACTATTGAAGAAAAACAACTAGTGGAAGTTCTTTGTGAATCTCAGATGAGGGTTATGAAACCTGACAAAGGTGGGGGTCTGTTTTTTATGGACTTAATAGATTATAAAAATAAAATTCAAACTATTTTGGATTCAGAAGCCTATCAAACCAGCCTCCTTAAATGAATATAATATAGCTAACCAGAGAATTAAAATTTATTTTAATGATTTATTCATTGAAAGAAAAATTGATGTTAATATGTATAATTATATTCAGATATTAGCACCTATTGTTCCAACTATGTTTGGCTTACCCAAAATGCATAAGGGTTTAACCAATCTCTCATTCAGATCAATAGTCAATGGCAGACAATCAACTACCTATGCATGTGCTAAAATGGTAGATAATATTCTACAGAAATATGTAATGAGAGAAGAGAACATAGCTAAAGACTCTTGGTCATTCTTATAAAAATTGAATGGGTTAGACTGTGACATGAATCTAAATTTTGTCACAGTGGATGTAAAGGATCTCTATATCTGTATTCCTCATGACCAAGGTATTGAATGGGTTAGTCAAAGAATGAGAATGTTGGATGCACCACAAGCTGAAATTTCTTTGATTGAGGAGCTTCTTGATATTATTCTTACTAATAATTTTATCACATTTAATAAGAGCTTTTAATTACAAATCAGAGGTGTGGCAATAGGATCCCCCTGTGGGTCAAGCTATGCAAATTTAGTTATGTCACAGTGGCAAAACACTTTTGTTTTCCTGGGGGAACAGATATTTAGGAATATTAAATTCTACATTAGATATATGGATGATATATTTATGCTATTCACAGGTAATAAAAATGAAGCTGATGAATTGACTAAATATTTTAACAACACTTCTAAATGTTTAGAGTTCACTTATGATTTTCAGGAAGAACAGATTTCATTTTTAGATGTGCTTCTTAAGAAAAATCGATTGGAGAGTATTTGGGAGGCAAATATATATAGGAAATTTACTTATTCCAATACTTTCCTTCATTTTACCAGCTCTCATCCATTTCATCATAAGTGGTCTGTAGTGAAAGGCCAATTAGTACGTGCTGCACGTATGGTCACTACATCTAATGATTTTGCTTTAGAATGCCTTCAGCTAAAAAATATGTTTGTCAGAAGAGGTTATCCTGAAGCTCTGATAGATATTTTAATAGAAGAAGTTAAAAATAAAAGGAACGTATTTGTATACATCCCCATTTTTGTGAAACATAATACAACATGTCACTAATGTTATTAGTAAAGTGGGAGATAGAACAAAGTTAGTTTATAGGAAAGACCTAAATTTTTAAAATATGTTTGAGAGAAATAAAATGGTAATAAATAAATACCCTAGAATGACACGATGTGGTAATTGTCCTTATTGTAGATATGTAGTAATTGGTGCTGCTATAACAATTAATGGTATTAAACTTGTAAGTAAGAAGAAATTTAATTGTAATTCTAGATCAGTTGTTTATGTGGCTAAATGTGAATTCTGTCCATCTTTCTATGTTGGAAAGACTGATCGTAGGTTACGTGACAGAATTTATGAGCATGCATACAGTATTCAAAGACAAAAAGAAGAAAGTGTGTTAGCCAAACATGTTAAAACTTCTCCACATCATTCTTTTAAATTTTGGGTAATACAACAAGCTGAATATACTGATAGAGGTGGACCCATTAGTTTACTTTTGGAGAAGTTAGAACTGTATTGGCAAATTAGACTATCCGCATATTACCCCCCAGGACTAAATGATAAATGCTCTCTTATGTGTCTGTTAAAATTGAAAAGTTTACTTAGATGAAATTGATATGTATTTGGAAATGTACATTCATTTATGTATTTATATGTTTATAAAATTACACATTTGTATATTTATATATGTATTTAATTATTTATGTGTACTTTTATGTTTATAAATATAAACTTCTATTATTTAATGAATTTTAATATGAATAAAGTAATGTTTAGATATTAATAGTTTAGATGGACATAATATATGCGCTTATGTCATTTGGTACACACATCTTTTTAACTTTTTATATGAAATGTCATGCCCTTTTAAATTTTCAGCTTTGTTGATCACATGGTTTTAATTAATGAGTTTATTTAAGTTTGAATTGTTGAATGCCGTTTTGTCTGAAGAAGTCTAACCAATAGGTTAGACGAAAAGAGCTTTATTAAACAGTGTTATTTGTATTCTAGTTCTGTATCAGGCTTTATTTGTTTTATTTAAAAGAAAACCACAGCTAATCAAAAAATGACATTATTGAAGAAATTATTTCTAAATAATTAAACAAAATAAGATTAAATTAGGTAAAACATAAACTATAAAACTTACATATCCTATGTTAATTAGTAGCACACTACTAAAATAATGACACAAAATATTCAATAATATTACTAGAAACAAACTTAAACTTCAGAGCTACAGTCGAAAGCCACTTAAGAGGAAGCCCATTCATAAAAATGTGAGTGACCAATGGTAACTATATTCATTGGATAATCTCCTTAACCTTGAAATCAATAGCTACAAAATACACTCATTTCCAGACAAGAATGAGCCTCACAACACCATATAATCCACAAAATATCACATCTTTTCAAAACCTGCTGAATTAAAAATCTAGCTGGCAGATATTTTCACCACTGTATCTTACAAGGCTCATATTCCATAGCTGTCACACACAGATTCAGTTTTCTCTCTGCCTCCTTTATCTATGACCTTCTTTTTCTTGAGTTTTGTATTTCGGATGCAGAAAAAAAGAGAGAAAAATGATTCTTTGTATGTGATTACTGATGGAAAATGAAAAACTCCTAAACTACTATGCAACATTGCCCTGCCCTCACACTAGCTACTATCACAACAGCTGTTTTCCAGGCTGTACCTACAGTCTGGAGCAAATTACTACCTGGTATTAGAAATCAGCCAACACAGTAATCCTTCAGAAACACACTGATTACTGTTCAAACTAAACTGTATCAATGTAACTTCATTTCACAGGCTCCTTACTTTCCTTTTGTCTTTCTGTTCTCTCATTATATATTATGGCTTCTCCAAGCTACTCTTTAATAAATACATGCCCCACTCTCCATGTACACTTTCCCAAGTGAAACCAGGGATCTCATTTCTAGGATTACTTCCTTAAATTTTCTCCTAAGGCTTAAATGTTATGTCTTTTCTCTATGTGTCTTTCCATTTCAATGAGACACTAAGGATCTCTCTTACTTTAATACCTTCTAATGTCATTGGTCTACATTTTTGTTTACTTAAAATCATCTTCCACATTGTTGTGCTAAATGTCAGACCCTGTTTTGTTTAACATCTTTTTGTCCACAATGCCTACAGAGACAGGAAATGGATCCAGAAATTTGATTATGATAGAAAAATAAGTTTTATGGTTGTCATGACTATGGGCTATTACAAAATTACTTGGACAAGTTGGAAGTATAGATAGAAATTAATAGTATATGATGTCACACTGCCAGCCCAGCTATCGAGAATTTTGTAAATAAGTAATAGGACGTGCTGGAGGGATAGATTCATCACCCAAAGACTCCCTATGCTGTGGAACAAAATCCTGGTACATGTGAGGCAGAGCACCTCGCTGGCCTTGTTCAAGAGAAATCTTGACCAATGGATGGGAGATCGCAGATATACCCCAGGGATTACCTCAGTGTCACTGCTCGACAGAGGCACAGCAAAATAATGGGTATAGTTCCCCATACTAAAGGGGTGGCGTAAGCCACAAAACGATGGGCTAGGCTTGTAAATGCCCTCGGGCAGATAGCCTAGTATGAACCTATGAACCTATGAACCTAATTCTATTTCATTTGTAAATATTGATATGATTTATACAGATGTGTGTATAAAGTACTGAGCTAAAATGTAACCACAGCATGCCGTACTGGAATAGAACAGGAATGTACCTGCCCTATTGTGACTGTTTAGATGTCTATGTTTATTGGAAACTGGAACACAGGATGTTGACTTGAAAACATTCAGAGTAAATAGTTGAAATGAAATTGTTTTTATAGTTGCTGAGCCATAAAGAAAAGATGTTATCTCTTAGTTTCAGTGCAGTAGCAGACACAATCCACAGGAATCAGTGAGCTCTGAACAGCGTGCAGGAATAGGGCAAGAGCTGCTGCATGCAATATGGCTGACGAGCTATCCAGAAACGAGCTCACAGGATGTGCACAAGTGCTCCTACACTATTCCTGCATGGACACAGCTCCTGTATGCTAATTACCCAATTTGCTGGTGAAAACCATGCAAATGAGGTGAATTAGCAATCCAGGAAGCAGGCAAGCATCTGTGCAGGAATAGTGTAACCTGCAGAAATGTATTCAGTTACAAACCGAATACATTTCTGCAAATTACAAAACAGAGGCATGACAGCTTGAAAGAAAGATTGTATTCAATGTAGTAGGCATGCCAATGGCCAAATATATGGCCATTGGCATGGGAATAGTTGCAAAATTATAAAAAAATAACTTTTATTTATTTTTTTGGGGCGATTATGGTCATTTAATTATAGGGCAGCTGTGTGCAAACGGGATCGGCCCAAAAATAAAGAAAAAAGTTAGAAATAAGCTTTTAAACCCAAATCAGCATTATGCCATAATAGTTAATGGCATGCATAAGACAACAATGCCATGGGATAGTTGTTTCTAAGGGGGAAGGCTGAGTGTCAGTTTTGTAACCATGCATTAGCAGTCAGTTTTATGCAAATGAGGGGACTGATACTGAATCACAGATCTCCCCTCAGTATTAGCTTGCACCCAACCGTGTAGGTGCAGCAACACCATGATATAAGCATAAGAGGTAGAAGACCTCATAAGGGGGAGTGTTATGCATGCTGTAAGCTTATTGGAGCTCTGTGTCCTGTGTTTGCCCTTAGCAAGCACAGCTAAGGAAGGGGGGTGTGTCTGAGGCAGCCTAGCAGTGTTTACATTGCCTAAACGGGTGTGCACTCCATGCAACAGGTTTTAAAAAACAAAAAAGAAATAGCAGCTCTGTTCACATCTGAGTGCTGGGTATGTGCTTAACCAGGAAGGTAATGGGAAGGGAAAACAGCAGTAGGAAGGCAATCAATGAGAACTAGCATAGCTGGAAGGTGAAATGTATCAGAATCAGCCAATTACACCGGCGGCAGCCTAGCCCAGCACACTACTATAAACTATGCAAACACCTTTCACTCTGGTTTTTCCCACAAACTCTACACCACTGGTGAACACAGATGAGGAAATTTTACCTGACAAAACTAACAAAATGATAGGATCTGCTGCCGCTCTCATGCATCAATATGTGGAAGAAGCTGAGGGTGGTGAGGATGAGAATTCCGACGACCAACCCTCAGTGAGGAGAAGGAGAAGAGTGTACAGACCCAGGGTAACCTACCAGCGGCTACATGAGCTAGAGATAGTGTAGTGCTATAGGGTGGACAGGGACATCCTACAGCAAATTGTTGAGCTGTGCCAGCCACGCCTCACACACAGAACCAACAATGAGGAACCCATCCCAGTGGATACCAAAGTATGTGTAGGCTTAAGAATACTAGCCACGGGTACCTTCCAAAGACCAACTGGGGATATCATGGGGATTTCACAGGTATCAGCATTCAGGGTACTCCACCAGTTCCTGGATGCTATGTCAGCACATGCCGGTGAGCACATATATTTCCTCAACACCCGTGAGGCATTTACCAGCAATATGCGTCTCTTCCACCAAATAGCAGAATACCCTGAGGTAGTGGGTGCTATAGACTGCATGCACATAGATATCAAAGCACCTCTCAGTGAGTGGGGTAGGGTCTACATAAACCGCAGAGGCTTCCCCTCCATCAACTGCCAGGTTGTGAATGATGCCCAGGGCATTATCCTGAATGTGTGTGCTGGCAGCCCTGGAAGCTATCATGACTCCCACATCTGGCATATGACACAGGTGTTCCAGAGATTTGCCAGTGGGGACTACCCATATGGCTATCTAGTGGGGGATGCTGGTTACGCACTGGAGCCGCGCCTGATGACACCCATCAGAAATGCACACACACCCGAACAAGAACTCCATAATGAGGCACATGCAGAAACCAGAATCATAATAGAGTGTGTGTTTGGGATGCTCAAGTCACGGTTCTGGTGCCTGGACATATCCAGTGGAACCTTGCAGTACTCACCAGCTACATGTATGCAAATTTTCATTGTATGTGCCATGCTACACAATATGATCCTGCGGAAACAGGTGCAGCAGGAACACACAGCCCCTCACCATTGCCAAGGCCAGCACAGGCACAGAGAGACTTGGAGGAAAAACAACCTGAGCCTGCCCATGTATGCAGAAGGAGGCGTGCCTAGTATGCCCAGGCTTTGGCAAAGAGGAAACGCATACCACATACACTGACATGGTAGGGACTCAGGGAATGACACCCCTCTCTGACTTGCACATACAGTAAAAAGGATGCCAGACATGACACTACCTGTGCTTTACCATGTATAGGGAGTATACTATGTGCAGCCAACATAGTCAGCCTTCCAGCACCATCCTCAGTACTGGCACAGCTACAAGGTAAGCCACTCTTCCTATCAATTGCTGAATGGAGTAGTATGTTCTGCTAGTTGTATCTATGGTATGGATGTGAGCATGCAAGGGAATCGGGTGGCTGATGGGATGGCAGCAGATAGTGGACACCTATATGGGCAGCATGAAATCCATAACAAATACTGGTGTCAACAAAGTAGGCAGTACTAGACAAGGTGACAAATCCCACTGCAGTACATGTGGTGGTCCAAATGTGTGTCCATAGGACACACACATGCATGTCAGTGAGGCTCACATACCCAACAACAGCCTCAGCCAGCAGGACAGGTGTAGATGACCATAAAGAAAGGCTGTGCTAAGGCCTCCAATTGATGGCAATGGAGAACAGCACCCCTTGAGACCTACACAGACAGACTACAACAGGTCTGGCAGTTGTATGTTAGTTCTGAAGGGCAAGAAGTCTGAAACTGAAATGTAGGTCAATAAAACATAAGATCTGTACTCTACTGATATGCCTCTAGTCTGCATGATAGGTCAGAATACAAAATGAAATGGAAGCCAGCAGAGTAACTTAAATACTAGTACAGTCATAGCAAATGTTTACAGCTGTCAGGTGTGCACCTCCGCAATCCTATGTAGAAATGCAGTAACATGTACATGTGAGTTTAATAATGGTGGAGCACAGATTACCTGAGCTGGCCCAATTTAAAGGATAGATTGTTGTATCTGTACAATATGCAGGGGTCTGTGTGTTAGGTTGTTGTATGTTTTATATTGTGTGGAAGTGGTCAGCATGTAGGTATGGAGGGTGTGTCTTGGTGGCCTATGGCCAGTACTGTTGATGACAGCGCCATGTTCTGACAACTGCAGTGCCAACCACAATGCATCCCAGCAAGACCCAATTCAGCAGTCATCCATACTCACTGTTCAGATGTCAATATCTGTCACCATCTGAAAGATGGACATGCCATGAATGTGGGCCTAGACATACACACAGTACACAGGTGGAAGTACCCTAGACAGAGTACATAAAATTTAACTGTCAACTGCACACACCTTTGGAATTGTACAGACAGGTTAGCAGCACATTAGTTGTCTGTGTAGTACGGAATACTGATGTAGTCTGGGCAATCACTAGCAGACCACAAAAGGCACAGTTATGAAGTAATGAGAGACTGTCTATATCCCCGCACAAGCCAGCATAAGGGGAATGTCTCAGTTATATCTGTGAGTCAGCTGCAAGAAGCTTCCATATAGCACTTGCACTCAGCTCACCCCACCATCAACCACAGGTTTTTCACAGGTCATATCCCTGCCATTGGGAATGAGTACAGTATGATCTCCACTTCTGTATGGGAATACCCACAGAATTCAGCATGCTGAAGAGGTGTCCCATGCAGGTGTGTTCCCAGCTGTAAGCAGCACCCTGCCAGCATCCAGACCAATGGATTAATATGGACAGAAACTATTGCCATTAACACCTCACACACTTACCCTGTCATCCCAGGGGAATCCAGTGGCTTGCAGCCTGGGAATGTAGGAGTGACAGAATGCACTGGCCTGCTACAGATGGCCTGCATCACTACCAAATGCCCTACTGTCCTCTGTCAAAGGCCTGTGCCTCACCCATATTGCCAGTGTATGTTATCTCATGGCATCCCAACTAACAACATAACACAGTCCACAGAACACAAATTCAAGGCCATGTTGACAAATCCCAGTAGCATGCCCACCATGTCCTACTGCATGAACTGTGGACCAACCCCTAAATACTGCTGGGATGAAGGGCCAACTATAGGTATACTTCTCAGATATTGCTTGCATAATGTTAAAAAGAGGATAGAATAATAGAGTGGTGGGGTGTATAAGCATGGACACCATGGAGTTTGTGAAGTCTGAAACTCTTATGTGTGCCCGTACTACCCCTGCCTGTAAACCCAGTAATGGGTGGCTACAAACCTGCTCGTAAACCACAATGTGAAGGGGATCTGGCCAGATATATGAGCCCTGCTTCTGGGTAACCTGGGTGAATCTATACAGCTGAGAGGTATGGCCACAGCAGGATATGGCCATTCTGTTACGTCGATAGATGTACAAGTAGGGGATCCTCAGCCACCACAGTACCAAGGTGCTGGACCATTTACACAGACCCATCAGCAAGTGTCTGCAGCTACCCCTCCAGAATGGCATGAGTGTGCAAGAATATGTAGATTGCAGACCACAATACTGGACACAGCTTCATTTATCTTGCATTTCCCAGGAAATAACTGTGAGAAAATAAGTATATCTGTCAGTAGCTGATGCCATAATACATCACAGTGTAAAACAGTACATATGTCTGAATATCTCTGCTAACACCAACCATGTAACACAAGCAGCACAGACACAATAGTTACAGTATCTATCTTTCACCCATTGTAACTCCATATTGTCAACCTATCTACAGATATCCTGCAGAACCAGGTCACTAGCTGTAGGTGTAGAACATTAAATCCTGGACTGGAGTACAACCTACCTGGAATGAATTCACACACTCAATACAGAAGGTCATACTGGATATGCTCCTACACTTAGAGAAATGAAGCCCATGTCTGACAACAACAGTGGACTATACATATCTGTCAGTCGCAGTTGTCTGTGAACACACATCACACTGCACACCATTCATGCTTTGCACACACATTGGATAGGAATACTCACACATATACAAGGGCAACACACTTTACTAGGTCAAACATACACACACAGAGATGTGGGGAAGAGACAGACAGACAGTGACAGAGAGATTTCCATCATGAGGCCTGTCCCACCCACCACACATTCAGTTGGCCAATATCACATGATGTGTCAATGTCAATCACTGTAGACATTTGCTTTTGGTAGCCCTCATCCCTATAGTGTCTGTGGTGCTTGTGATAGCTGTGTAACATGATAATCTAGCATTTGTATACCCAATCCTGTCAAATGTAATGTTGTGTGTGACTGAGTGTTGTGTGTGTGTTTCCAGAGGAATGGTTTAGGGCACATTCACACACACTGCACTTCCCATTGCCCGTATTAGCACTCATGCTGATGTCAGTCACCTTGAAATAACCCTCTGGCCAGCTCTGAGCCCCATAAGCTCTGTGGCACTTGCAATAACTGCATAATGTTGTAGTGTAAGATACTAGTTAGTTAGGAGTTCTAATCCCAGACCTGGCAACTGTGAAATGCTGTGTGTGTGTGTGTGTGTGTGTGTGTGTGTGTGTGTGTGTGTGTGTGTGTGTGTGTGTGTGGAGATTAATGATTTTGAGGCCATTCACAGTCACTGCACCTCCCATTGCCCTACTTTAGCAAGCCTGCTGATGTCAGTCACCTTGAAATACCCCTTTGGACAATGGCCAAGCACATAAGCTCCATGGCGCGTGCGATAACTGCATAGTGTTATAGTGCAACATACCAGTTAGGTAGGAGTTCTAATCCCAGACATGGCAACTGTGTGTGTTTGTGGAGATCAATGATTTTAAGGCCATTCACAGTCATGTGTGTGTGGAGATCGATTTTGAGGCCATTCACAGTCATATCTGTGTGTGTGTGTGTGTGTGTGTGTGTGTGTGTGTGTGTGTGTGTGTGTGTGTGTGTGTGTGTGTGTGTGTGTACACATGTGGAGATTAATGATTTCAAAGCCATTCACAGTCACTATACCTCCCATTGCCCTACTTTAGCAAGCCTGCTGATGTCAGTCACCTTGAAATACCCCTTTGGACAATGGCCAAGCACATAAGCTCCATGGTGCGTGCGATAACTGCATAGCGTTATAGTGCAACATACCAGTTAGGTAGGAGTTCTAATCCCAGACATGGCAACTGTGTGTGTTTGTGGAGATTAATGACTTTAAGGCCATTCACAGTCATGTGTGTGTGGAGATCGATTTTGAGGCCATTCACAGTCATATCTGTGTGTTGTGTGTGTGTGTGTGTGTGTGTGTGTGTGTGTGTGTGTGTGTGTGTGTGTGTGTGTGTGTGTGTGTGTGTGTGTGTGTGTGTGTGTGTGTGTGTGTGCACATGTGGAGATTAATGATTTCAAAGCCATTCACAGTCACTATACCTCCCATTGCCCTACTTTAGCAAGCCTGCTGATGTCAGTCACCTTGAAATACCCCTTTGGACAAGGGCCAGCCTCTTAAACTCTGTAGCGCATGTAATAACTGTGTAATGCTATAGTGTAACATGCTAATTAGGTAGGAGTTCTAATCCCAGACATGGCAAATGTAAAACTGTGTGTGTTTGTGTGACAGAGTGTGTGTGTCCTTGATAATACCTGATATTATTGACATTCACAGTTACTACTCTCCCGTTACCCCTCCTTTAGTACTTCTGCTAATGTTAGTCACCTTCAAAGATACCTGTGGAGAGCTCTCCACCATGTAAGCACCATGGTGTGTGCCATAAATGTGGAACAATGTAGTAGTGGTAACTACACAGGTATGGGTTTGAATCTCATCTGTGACAAGTGTTTGTGTGTGTACCTCAAAGATTTTGGCCCCATTTACACCCAGTACACATCTCAGAGCCTGTTGTTAGCAGTCCTGTAGATATCATCCACCTTAGAAGTACTTGTTGCCAACCCTAAACCACGTCAGGTCAGTAGTGCATATGGTAAATGCGTAACATAATGGACCGTAAAGATTGTTATATAGAGGTTTGAACCTCACCCCTGGCAAATGTAAATGCGTGTTTAGGGTAAAATTATATTTGGGATCTCTCACCCACTACATCACCCAATGCCAGTATTTACAAGGGCTGGTAATGTTCTTCGCCTTAGAAGTACCTTGGGACAACATCCATCCTATAACCTCTGGCACATGCAATAAATGCGGTACACTATAGTAACAATACATAGCTAGGTAGGGGTTTAAATCTCAGTACTGGTAAGTGTGTGTGTGTGTGTGTGTGTGTGTGTGTGTGTGTGTGTGTGTGTGTGTGTGTGTGTGTGTGTGTCTGGCATCAGAATCCTGTGTGGAGGTTGCTGTGATTGTGTAATAACAAGATGCATTGTGGAGTGGGTTTTGCTAAATTATTATGTTGAGGACCTAGTATATGTCACAATGTCCACCTTACAAGGACAACATATGTAAAACACCAGAGAGGCTGATGTAGACAATCCATACCCCTACATGTGACATTATGGATTGGTGAACAATATAGGCAACACTTCTATTACTCAGAGAACACTCTCCACCCATGTCTCATACACAATCACACTTGGCTAGGCAACAACCACAGTATTGGTTGTCCCCTGCATATTGCCTCACAGATAGTAACCACGGTGTGATTGCAGTGGATTACATACCTGTTGACCACAACAGTGCCACTGACATCAGAAATGATTGTGATGTGTTACCTCTCCTAACTTAGTGTGTGTTATCCAGCTAGTAAAAGGACATGGCACCCTGTTCCACCCCCACAGTAGCCAAATAAATGCTTACAATGGCCTTTTGCTATGTTCCCCACTGGATGCCTGCAAAAACTGTAGAGTCTGCAAAGGTAACCCACATAGGGAATACCATGCCTTATACACATGCCCTGTATGGACAGACACCACTAACTCCATTGAATACCTGTATCATGCTGTCAATGTAGGTGCAAGCACAACCTCAGTTCCATAGCCAAGTCTCACCAAATAAGGTTAGGAATGCTACATCAGAAGATAATCTGTCAACACAACATGCCCCAGAGACCTCAAGTACACTTCCACACATAAAAGAACATGCGTGTTGGACATGTGCACAACCCAGACACTGTCCATGTTATGGAATATAGATCACATACACGGGAAGCAGTGCACATTACTGGCCACCCTCAATAGTAACCCAGATGAGTGGATGGTGAATACAATACCCACCTTTGGGGACCACTCCAGGAACTACACCCCTGAGCCACACTGAAGACTATTGTCATGTGGCCTGATGCCAAGGTGTTCCCTTTCCCTAGCCTTGTACAGCCTTCAGGCCCATTCACCTACTACACACCTGTGAAGCAATGAACCTATGCATCTCAGTACTGGCAAGTGTGTGTGTGTGTGTGTGTGTGTGTGTGTGTGTGTGTGTGTGCGTGTGTGTGTGTGTGCGCGTGTGCATGTGTGTGTGTGGAGGTTAATGATTTGGAACCCATTCACACTCACTACACCTCCCATCACCCTACTTTAGCATGCCTGTTGATGTCATTCACCTTGAAATAACCCATTGGAGATGTTTCAGCCATATAAGCTCTGTGACACTTGCGATAACTGTGTAATACTGTAGTGTAGCAAACTAGTTAGGTAGGAGTTCTGATCCTGCCAACTGTGATAATGTGCGTGTTTCCCAGAAAGAGTGTGCCTGTCTTTTTTGACACCTGCTTTTGTGGACATTCACACTTACTACACTTTCCTTAACCCTCCTTTAGCACTGTTGCTGATGTTACTCACCTTCAAAGACACCTTTGGATAGCTCTCCAACATGTAAGCTCCATGGCACATGCAATAACTGTGTAACACTGTAATAGCAATACCTAGTCAGATAGGGGTTTGAAACTAAGAACATTTAAGTGTGCGTTTGTGTGTGTGTCATTAGTATTCGGTGTTGGGGTGATGGTGTAATGACAGGATCCATTGCAGTGTGCGTTTTGCTACATCATTATATTGAGGACTTGTATGTTCCAATGTCCACATTACAAGGCCAACAGTTTTTAAACACTGTAGAGGTTGTTGTAGACAATCCTCAGCCATAAATGTGTACAGCTATGTGCAATTAGCATATGACAGTATGGATTAGTAAACAATATAGGCAACCGTTATAATACCCAGATACCACTCTCCACCCATGGATCATACACACACACACGCTTGACTCTTACTCTCTTACTCCCTTCCTTTCTTACTTTGTCTCTGTCTCTCTCTCTCTCTCTCTATCTCTCTCTCTCTCTCTCTCTCTCACTCCCTCTCTGGTGGATGTGGAAAAGTACATCTGTTTTGCATAGGTAGCTTGAGATTTGTAAGTAATGCTCATGATCAGCTGATGGCCTGTGCACAATTTGCAGTCCCCCACTTGCTAACTGCATGTGGAACAGCTGTGCTATCATTCCTATAGCAAACTGCATGGAACACACTCCCATAAATAAGCACTTCATGTGGGTGTTGGCCCTTTTCCTTCACTGTGAGCAGGACTTCATATGGGTGTTTGACAAACAGCACCACAGAGGGTATTTGGAAATACCTCTTACAACATACACTGTGGAGACAGGCCAACAAACAGGAGGGGGATGTTCCAGACGTGGGGACAGAATGTAAGTATTGCTCTTCTACATTTGAAGTAATATTGGTTTAACAGGGTTTGTGTGGATATGGCTGTTCTACATGATTTAAAGTCTGGCACGACATTGTTATGTGGTTGAGGAAACTCTCACCTGTATGGCTATCTGCAGACTGGCCAGAGTTTGGAGTCTTACTTGTGGTGTGTTACTCACGCATTTCCTATCTTTAGAAATGCTGTAGCATACTCTGATGATGGCAGTCAGTACATGGTGACATCCATGTGAGTTACTGACTTCATATCCCTCAGAAGAGATATGTCACAACAAACCCTGTTACACCAGGAATTTTCTCAGTTTATCACAGCAATATGTCAATATTGGCCTGTGGTTTTTTCTCTGTTCCCCAAGTCCGTCACCCTTTGTCCATATATCATGCTGTAAGAGGTGCATATGTGCAGTATATCATTATTTACTGACATCATACCTGATAACAAGGCAGTGAGATATCAGACTGCTAGACATGTTATGCATAGTAGGCCTTAGATTTGAGGACAAAACCTGGACATTCTGTTGTAGTCTTTACAGTGGTGAGGTCTGTGTACTTATGGTGATTATTGACCGAGTGTGTATTGTGAATATGTTACTTGGCCTGTGTAAAGACTGTGGTAGATGTCATTGTTCTTGGTCCTGTTGTATCTGACGTTGCATGCTGCCCCAGTTTATGGTACCCTATTAGCGTATATGTTTATAGGGCCAGAATGAGACATGTCCCATACCACAGTCAGGCATTTAACTACACTGTGTATTGGGCCAGTATATGTTGGGTTAGTGTATGAGTGGCACATATGAGGATGGTTTTGTTCACACAGTCCATATACTGTACTATTAACTAGGCTTACCATAATGTGACTGTGTTGAGACTGGTTGTGGGTATGCATTTTCACACTGGTGTCTGTTACTCTGTGCTGTAACATGCCTGTAGTGCCTGCTATATTTGCAAGGGCATGTGTACTCCCCATTAGGAAACTTGGGTCAGTGTTGTGGCAGTCTGCCCGTAGTTTGCACAGTGCTTTGTGACATGCCCAGCAGCTCAGTGTATTTACCTAGTGTGATGCTATGCCCAGATATTTGCCAAATGTACTGTTGCCTGGCCACCATAAGTGTTGTGTATTTCTGAAAAAGTAGTAGGATGCTGTGATGATGTATGCAGCTAACTAGTAGAAAGTAGGTGGGCTTGGGACCTCTGCTCCTCCGGTTAATATGTGTTGGGACAGACAGGATTGTGTGAATGCATCAACTGTGTGAGCTTATCTATTCCAATATTTTTGTGATATCCCCATTTACATGGCTGCAAACACCCACTTTGTTAGGCTGGGTCCACGTGTCTTGCACTAAGGAGTTCTGTGTATACCTCTGGCCTGACCAGATTGTGTCAGACTGTCCATGTTTATTGGTCATATCTCTGCTGTATTCCACTGGATCATTACTGTGATTTGTGTGGTACTTCACTATGATGATCTTATGATGTCTGTCAGTAACTGATGGTGTGCATATAGCCCACATATAGCCCATATATATAGTGCCACTCAACCACAGCCCATAAGGCATAACAACGTACCCAGCACTGTAGTCATAGGTGACTCTATAGTCAAACATGCTGATGTTTTACTCACCAGGCTAAACAAGGAGAAAGTTACTGTCAGCTGCCTGTCAGGTGCAGGATCCGCCACATAATGCATGCACTCAGGTCACTCCACAACAAGTAGAGATATGACTATCATTATCCATGTTGGTGTGAATGACCTGAGATGTACCTCCCTGGACTACATGAAAAGGGACATGGAGGAGCTGTCCGATCTTGTAGCCCAG
>NC_056731.1:274360334-274457116 GCF_019279795.1 Protopterus annectens
TCATTATATCTTAGGTAGCTAGCAAAAGGAAACAAAGTAATACTTTATTTTGGCAGTAATGATTTGGGAGTAATGCTTGGCAGTAGAGTTTTACGTGCTGGCTTGCCGGGCCTAACGCACAACCTTCAATGAAGGAACGCCCATTCACGCATGTCGCCACACAGAAGATGCTCTAACTGAGAATCGAATGGGCAACGTCTAACTGTGAGGCGACAATGCTACCGGAGCACCACAACCGCGGTCTCTCTCTCTCTCTCTCTCTAATGTGTATGTAGATGTATACATATATCTACATATATATATATATATATATATATATATATATATATATATATATATATATATATATATATATATATATATATATATATATATCCATATCCTTGTTATGTGTAAACATGAGTGTTATATATACCTTCCCAGATGTATCCCACCATATTTATCTGATATGTGTATATGTAGATATAACAACATACTGATTCTACACTGTTTTCACTAACAAGTACTAAACTATTGTAGAAGTCAAAGCCATTGTTCACTACTATTCAGTATGTGTACTGAAAGATATATTTGAAAAAACAAACATTTTCACAGCTCCGATGGCTTAGGGGTTAACTGCTGTGACTATAATGTACAGGGTCCTGGGTTCAAGTGCTGTTTATTTTGTTGGTAGGCAGAACAAGGACTGTTGGATACAGAGTGCTTAAGGCAGTTTTGAGCCGGTTTGCACGATGGTACGTGGTACTAACTTATGGTTAAATAAAAAGGTGCTTACACCATGCAGGCTTCGCTTACCAGTGAGCAAATGTGCTTAGCATTTATATTTAAGCAATGTTTACACCTACTAAGCATAGCTCAGCCCTGGTAACCAGTGATCACATTCCAGTCTGATGAAATAGCAGGGTAATGACATCTTTAATAAATGTATTTAATTCCATGTACATAACATGCTTCTATGTGCTGTCATTACAGTAGGAAGGGGTGTGAGTATACTGTATGGGACATCTGAGTATATATGGCTAGTACAACAATATTTTCTCTTGGTATGTGTTTCATACATGGGTAGTATCCCAGGTTATATGCAGTCACACTTGTATGTATTATATCATTATGTTACTACTGTTAACAGTGCTTTCCCAAGTAAGAGCAGATTGCAGATTGCAGTACTGGAACCATACACCCCTGCATGCAAAGCTGGACTCTGAGTACTGACTATTGTGTTCTTGGTGTGTGAGCTGTGTGTTATTGAGTATTTGCTACTGGATATTGATGTGATATGTGGATATTATCTGTAGACTACTATGTGTATATGATATGTCATTGAGGGCTGCTGTCATGTATTAATGGCATACCTATCAGTGTCAGATGTCTATCTGTCAAAACATTCATCTTAATGCATAACCTGTTGGCTAGCTGATTTCTGTCTGTCCTCTGTACAGATGTGCAAATGTCAGGTATCCATCCTGGCTGCTTACAGGCAATCTATGCTTGACTGACACAGACATGTCTGCCTAGCTGTGTTATGAATGCCACAGCTAAGAAACCCCACCCTGTATGCAGCACATACCATGGATACCTCAACTAGACTACCACGGTCAACAGAACATGCTTGGGTACAGGTCTCCAACCCAGACACTGGCCATGTTATATAATATATGTTGCATACATGTCAGTTGGATCACCTAACTGGCCCTCTGCAAGAGAAAATCAGATGATTGGATGTTGCATTTAACGATCACCCTGGGGATCACTCAAGTGGCATCAGTTGATAGATGATCTGCTGACAAAAGTCAAGTGGCATGATACCAGTGTACCCACATCCCCTACTCTTCTTATCTCTCCATGGACATTAGCCTGATATGCATCTAGGAACACCTGCACCTATGGACCCCAGTTGTGACAAATCAGTGTACATTACTGAGAATAACAGTGTCTGTGTATTTGTAAACATGCAGTTGATAATACCCTGAGGGTCTTCTCACCCACTACACCCCCCATTGCCATAGTTAGAAATGGCTGCTGCTGTAATGGATATTAAATGTACTTTTTTACACGCTTCATCTTATGGGCTACCTGTTGCTTGCAGTAGCAGCATAACACTGTTATTCAAATGGGTAGATAGGCATGGGTTACCCTCTGAGTTCTGGCAAGTGTATGTATGTATGCAAGTGTGTATACTTGTAGGATACAGCATTCTGAGGCCACATTCTCCAAATACAATACACCTTTCCATACATTATAAGGAATAGTGATGTTGCTGACATTAGGAGAACCATGACAAACCCTCACCCTACTATCCCTGTGGCATGTGCAATAAATGCATATCCCTGTAGTAGCGCTGATTAGATAGACAAGGGGTTGTATTGCAGTCCTGGTCAATGTATGATTGTGGGTATGTCAAAGCATTATCATGGGTTTCAGTGAGTAAAATATCCATTGTGGGGTGTGGGTGCTGGGTATACTGTCTTTCCACCATGGTACACCAGTACATGTCCCAGGGTCCACTGTATGAGGAACATTGTCACCATCAACCATACAGGTAAATGATTACACTATCCAGCCCAATGATGCATGTGCTGTGTGCACATTCTCTTTAACAGAATGGAGTCACTGACAAGGTAATTAGTACTGATACACCTAGGTCTCTCAGATGTGTCTATGACTCTTATGTGTTTGTCAATGTGTATATGATAATATGTCATATTATGTATTGCTCATTAACACACAGTACATCCCCCATTACCATACTGTACAAGGCCTGGTGATATTTTTCACTTAGCAAGAAACTCAGGACACACCTCATCCTAAAAGCTGTGTGGTGTGTGCAATTAAGGCCAGACACATTAGTAGAAATAAATACCTAGGTTGGGGTTCTACTCTCAGTGTTGCCAAATAAGTCGGTATGTATGCGAAGAGATCTACTTCAGTTTGCAGAAAATACACGTCCCAGGAAGTCATGTGTCCGAGAACTGACTGGCAAATGCTAACATTTCAAAGGAATCATCTTGTGGAAATTCATTCCATCAAAACTAGTAGTAGATGTGTAAATGCCCTCTTCCCCACTGTACAGCTGTACAGAGATACTGGAGTTGGTATATATAGTTATGTGTGAATGTTGTGGGCACAGCCACCCTTGTTGGGGTTATTGTCATGTGTATCCCCCTGCTTAGTCTGCTGTAATACTGTACAGTTTATGTTAACAGGTTAAGTAGTTGTCAATCACACTATGTGTGGTTCTACGCCAACCCACACCCTCCAAAGTGGAGGGCTGTGCCACCCACACCAGCACACGTATGTTTACCAACTCCAGGACTGCACTACATTGGGGAAGAGGACATATTCCCTGCCAGTACCATTGTCAATGACATTAAAATGGCAGACTGATTATTTACTGATGTGATGTTTTGCCTATTTTGTCTTGGTGGAATTACATAGGCTAAAATGAGTTGACTGCAGCATTAAGTACATCCATGTGTACAGTATTCTCTGTGTATTGCATCAACAACAAAGCCTGTGTGTGTGTTTGTGTGTGTGTGTGTGTGTGTGTGTGTGTGTGTGTGTGTGTGTGTGTGTGTGTGTGTGTGTGTGTGTGTGTGTGTGTGTGTGTGTTATTCAGAAACATTTGGTGTGTACCACCCAGTACACTTACCATTGTCCACTGTAGAAGAGCTGCTGACATCAGCCACCATGCACTCACCTGTATACACCTCTCAGACCTATCAGCCATGTGGCACATGCAGTAATTGTTATACAGACCTGTTACTTCTGTTCAGCTGTACCCAGGATATGACACAGTCAGTGTGTCACCACAGTGCCATATTCCTTGTAGGAAACAACAGCAGACCAACATCCTGCTGACACATAGACACCTAGAATACAAACAGAATACATTATGGAGACCACAATCAATCAGTATTAATAACAGCTATAATGCATCATGGCTGGACAGCTACACATCCTGACATGTAAGCATTACACTTTCAGGATGAAAACATGTTACACAACATTACATTGTTAACCTTAGTACATTCACCCTGTGCATCAGAACCATATTAACATGTCATAGGTTCATAGGTTGGTACTAGGCTATCAGCCCTAGGGCCTATACAAGCCTAGCCATAACAATTCCCTGGCTATTTCTTCCCACATTATTTACTTTCCTGGACCTCTGTCTAGCAGGGTGACTGACGTGATCCCTGGGGTGAATTTCCTTTCTCCCATCCAAACGTCAAGGTTCCTCTTGAAGAGGTCCAAAGAGGCACTCTGCTTGACATGTATGGGCAATCTATTCCAGAGTCTGGGCAGTCTCTGGGTCAGGAACCTATCCCTCCAGCATGTTTTGTTTATTGTGATGACAAGGTTTAGATCCCTGGAGCGTATAGCTCTGAGGGATTGGGATTTCTTTAAGTGTAGCATGTCCAACAGCTCTGGGTTTGACATGGCCTTGTATGTTAAGCAGAGATCGCCTCTGAGTAGACGATATGCGACAGAGTATAGCTGGAGTTTTTTAAGGCGGTCAGCATAGGGCATCTGCTTTAGGCCTGTGATTCTTTTAGTGAGGTATTTCTGAGGCCTTTCCAGTTGTTGCAGATGTCTTGAGAGGTACATACCAAATGGGGCATTGTATTCTATAATGGGTCTAATGAGGGATGAGTACAGTGGGACAATGACCTCCTTTTTTCTGGATGAAAAACCCTTCGTGATGAGGTGTGCCACATAGAAGGATTTCCTGACTGTTGTGGTGATGTGGTTATTGAAGGTGAGACCACTGTCCACCTGTGTCCCTAAGTCTCTTATCACACTTTCTGTGTTTAGTGTACTGCCACCTATATGGTAATTCATGGATACATGTTTTTTCCCAAAGGGATAACAATACATTTCTTGGCATTGAGCTTGAGCCCATGGCTCTGGCACCAAGCATCTGTTTCTGTAAGGCCCTTTTGTAGAGTATCCACATCATTTGGGGATTCAATAATGGCTCCCAGTTTGCAGTCATCTGCAAACTTTGTTAGCCAGAGTCCCTTAGTGTTGACCTGTACTTCAGAGAAGTAGATGCCAAACAAGAGCGGTCCCAGGACTGAACCCTGAGGTACTCCACTTGTCACTTGTCTGGAGCTGGATTTGGAGTCGGCTACTTTTACAGTGTGGGTTCTATCAGTAAGCCATTTAGCAACCCATTGGGTGACATAGGGATTAATACCCAACTTAGTAAGTTTATCTATGATTCCAGAGTGGGGGATGGTGTCAAAGGCCTTGGCAAGGTCTAGATAGGCTGTGTGGACCACCTTACCCTTGTCCATGGCTCTGGAGACTGATTCAAAGAAGTCAATCAGGTTCAGGAGACAAGATCGGCCCTTCACAAACCCAAACTGGGTGGGGTCCAGTGTTTGAAGGTTGCCAATGTCTTTGTTTATAAGTTCCATGATAATACGCTCCATGGCCTTGCAGATAAGGCTTGTCAGACTGATGGGACGGTAGTTTCCGGGATCCAAGGTGGATCCCCTCTTGTGGATTGGGATAACTGTAGCTCTGCCCTACTGAGTGGGCACGAAACCTGAGGTGAGGCTATGATTAAACATGACACTTAGGTGAGGTACCAGTTCATATTGTAGTTCATGTAGTACACAGCCCAGGATGTCATCTGGTCCCATGGATGCTGTATTCTTGGCTTTAGAGAGTGCGTTTTGTACCTGTGTGGCCGTTATTACTGGAATTTGGCAATCTTCCGGTATTGAGATGGGCCATTTAGGGGTGAGAGGGGTGAAGTTGGCACTGAATCAATCTGCCAGGATATTGGCAATATCCTTTGGATCAGTATATTTATTGCCATTCTGTTTTAGCTCAGAGCAGATCTGAGCATTGCCATTTAGATTCTTGACATAGTTATAGAATGCTTTGTGGTTGTCTTTGGAATCTTTGGCAATTTTATTTTCATAACTAGCTTTGGAGGATTTTATGAGGCATCTCAGTTTCTTACTGAGGCTAGTAAGGAGTTTTTGCATCCTGGGATTTTCCTCTTTTCTGCAAAAGTTTCTTCCTTTAGTTGTAAAGTTTGTTTATGGCAGGGGACCACCAGATTGGCTTCCTTTTTTGGATGAGAGCATTTTGGTTCTATTTGGGATGGCACGATTCATGCATGAGTGGATGTGCTCGTACAGTGCCTTAGTGTAGGATTCAGCAGTTGAACTTTCAGTTCCCGTCTGCATGGGTGTCATGAAGTTTGTCACTTCTGACTTGAGTAGCATGAAGTTGGCTTTGGAGAAGTTTTTTATGGTGGTTTCTTTACTGGGGATGGGGGTGGGATGTGTATGTTAAGGGTGATTAGCTTATGGTCAGACCTGACTACTGAGGGGATGACCATAGGTATGGAGCATTGATTTGCCATGTTGGTAATGACCAGGTCTAGGATATTGGAGCCCCTGGTGGGACTATGGATTAGTTGATCCAGGGCATTGGAATTTATGAATTCCAAGAACCGTTCTTAAAGGTGTTGGGACATGAGTAGTTTTCCCAGTTAATGGCAGGGTAGTTAAAATCACCCAGTATTAGGGTGTTTGGTTCTATCTTAATATTTTCCAGTATGTTTAAAAAGGTGTAGTGAGAATCTTGGGGTATGGTGGGGGATCTGTAGCAAGCTACAATTTGGATTGCAGTCTTACCAAGTGTTAGTTGCACTTGGAGAATTTCAGACACATTGTGTTGGCCAACTAGCCTGGTGGTGTGAATATCCTTGGTGAATATTGACACTCCTCCACCTTTAGTGTTTCTGTCCTGGTTTGGTGGCCGAAAAGTGTGGTAAGAGTTGTAGCCCGGTATTGCAGGGGTGCTCTCTGGAGCCTTGAACCAGATCTCAGTTACTGCACAGATATCGATGTTCTCCATTTTTAGGAGTGCCTCGAGAGAGTGCATTTAGAGGTTTAGACTTCTAGCATTGAGTAGCATTACCTTCAGATTTTGCATGCTTGTACCTCTTATGGTGGTGGTTTTGTCCTTTGAAGTTTGCCTAAAAAAGGCACTATAGGGGTGGCAAGAGCCTTAGCCAGTAACCTGAATCCCAGGGGCGACAGGTGCAGACCATCTCTGGCAAAGCATCGTGGTCTGTCAGTCATGTCATCCCAGGCAGACAGATACTGGATCCCCTTTGAATGACACCATAAGCTTAGCCAATTGTTGAAGTCAATCATTTTATCCTTATATTGTGGTATCATTCTGGGCGAAGGCAGGATGCTAGTCAGGGCTAGGGTCATACCTGCCTGGGCCACATGATCCGAGAGCTCTTCCATGTCTCTTTTCATGTAGTCCAGGGAGGTACGTCTCAAGTCATTCGCTCCAACATGGACAATGACAGAGTCATATTTGTAGTGTGTAGTATTTGGAGTGACTTGAGTGCATGCGTTATGTGGCAGATCCTGGCACCCGACAGGCAGCTGACTGTAATTTTCTCCTGTCCCTGCATCGATGGTATGGATGACAGGGATGTGGCACAGGTATCATCATATACACAGGGTGTGCTGTGGGTTTACCAGAGACCTAGGCTGAGCCATTTGGTTGACATCATGTGTGTGTGTTGGGGGGTTTCATTATCAATTGGACTGTGCAGATGTGGTATGTGTAGGTATGGAAGTGCCCTAGCTGTGTTGGTGATGTGTGTGTGTGTGTGTGTGTGTGTGTGTGTGTGTGTGTGTGTGTGTGTGTGTGTGTGTGTGTATATGTATGCACACAGTTCTGCCATGTGGCTGCCCTATACAGGGGTTTGTTGAACAGCTGCAGACCATACATGGCAGAGTGTACAGTTCACCATGTTCGGCCATGAACATGAGAACTGTGCCTGCCAGGGGTTCCACGGGCACTACCAGGTACAAGCCCAGATATGGTACTCTCCCCTGATGATGACAAATGTTTGCTGGATCTGATCTCTGTTGGGAACAGCCAGGACCACATGCATGTGGCCTGCTGTGTTATGGTGTGGACAGTACCCCCCCTGCAGTGCTGGTGCTGGTACTGCCACTATGGGAGTGGCTGTGACTTGTTGCATGTCCACATAGACTTCCACCTGTTGGTGTTGCTGACCTATGTCCATGTGGCTGTTGCCCTACTCCCACCATATGCTCTAACACAGACATTGCACGGTCAAGGATTCCCACCGTCTCACCCAACCATATATCCAGGACCTCTGCAAAATAATGGTGGGCACCTGCAAGATCACAGATGTTGTCAAGTAGAGCAGAATGAGTAGCCCTCTGGAGCCTCAGACTCTGTCTGGTATAGCGTTCCATATGTTTCACCATGGGAACAGTGGTAGGTTAGAGCTTACTGTCTTACACAAAGTTCTGTTTGTCAGTGTGATAGTGACATTTTAAGTTAAGCATTGCTATGTAACAGATACATTTACATTGTGACAACTAACACTTTCCCCCTAGGGGTTGAGTACAGAGTGTTATTGGAGGCTGCTGAACTACATGTGTAATTAAGTGTTGATTGATTCTTATCTTCAAGGCAAGTGTGTGTTTTTACTGTTGCACTACTTGAAGGCTTTAGCCTAGACAGCAAAGTATGTTATGTTTTGCAGATTACTGTATCATATGTTTTGTTTGAAAATTGCATTAATCATTTATTATGTATTTCAAACACCTAACTGCTATAAGAAATGGCTGAAATAGTACACAAATAAACATTTCTATGCATGCAAACTTGTGTGTGGTGTTCTGTCCTTTGCATTTTGTGTGGGTATATGTTTCATGCAATAATTCTCATTTGTAGGAAAGAATCAGACACTGTAGGAACTGTACAACTGTAGGAATAATGGCTGTTTGATATGCTGTGCACCCTCTATATATACTCTTTTCATATATATCTATAAGTATTTATATATTTATATGTGTATTTATGTATACACACACACACACACACACACACACACACACACATATATATATATATATATATATATATATATATATATATATATATATATATATAATATATGGATTCACTTTATAATTTCAAAATACAGAAATCCCAAATTTCAGTATTTCTAAACCATAAAGTCAAACAACCTAAATCCCGAAACTACACAATCATGAAACACAAAATCATGAACAGAACCACACCATACACCACACAGCACATACATCATCCAACTCAAACCACAACAAACAAAACACACACAAACACAAAAACACAAACAAATAAACCTATACTACATATAAGCAGGGGGGCCCCTTGTGGGGGGCTGCACCCCACACCCTCCTACTTATATATATATCAACTCCGAAATCACACAAAAATATACAGAAAGGAAACTCACACCCACACATTCTACAGCCCCTCACACACACAAACATCACACATATACAAACACCAACACATCCAACACTTACACATCCATACTTTCACCTTTCTACCCTAACCCACATGTACAACTAACAAACACATTCACACACACTCAAACTCCCACAGAAAACCTTAACAAACTACTTACTTACCTTAAATTACACTAAATCCATACCCAACACGAAACACCATCCAGTCACAACACCTCATGCAATGCACCATAAAGCCATAACCACAAATTCAAGATATTCGGATTCGCAATTATGCACTTTCGCGATTTTCAACGTTCGACTTTATAAGTTCGAGAAACTGAAATTCTGGCTTTCAGTTTTTTTAAATCATAAAGTGAACCCAAATATATATATATATATATATATATATATATATATATATATATATATGTATATGTATATATGTGTGTGTATATGTATCATTGGAATGTTTAGTGCTTCCACATTGTACATTACCTATGGTAGACTGACTGTTCTGCATATGTTACAGAAATCATCCTGCCATCTTACAGCTGAGATGGCTTAATGTTAACTTGTTGTGGCTATGTTGTGCAGGGTCCTGGGTTCAAGACTGGCAAGTGCTGGTTATTGTGTTGCAAGGCAGATCAGTCTTCTGTGGAGGAAAAGATAATGACAATAATTACAAGAGATCCCAGTTTTGGGTCCCTTCACCCCCATTAACAGGGCATTTGGTCAGATGTTTTGCAGTGAGAGGTTCAGAGTGTGGATCCAATGTACAAATGCAATATATATATATATATACATATATATATATATATATATATATATATATATATATATATATATATATATATATATATAAATACATATAAATACATACATACATACATCTGCATATATAAATACATTTTCCCTACTGTTGAATGACTGTGCTGCATGGTTTGTTTGAGAAAACATCACACTTATGTACAGGTCAAATGGCTTACTGGTAAATCACTGTGCCTATGGTGTGCAGGGTCCTGGGATTAAGACTTGCAAGGGCTGATTATTTTGTTGCTGGGTAGAACAAGGGCTGTTGGATACAGAGTGATTAAGGCACTTTTAAGCAGTTGGAAGTGGGTTTCCGTGGGTTTGTGTGGCAGTAAGCAATGCTAACATTTGGTTAAATAAGTTTACAGACAGCCTGACAGTGCTTAATCTGTGTAGCCACTGCTTGCTGCCATGCAAACAGGCTTAAACCCACTTACTACTACTTAAAGGTGCTTACCCCCACTTACCCCATGCTAATTTCTTTAAAAGAAAAGAAAAAAAGGGGTGATAGGAAAGTGGTGAAAAGGGGGGGGGGGCACAGAAGGAAAAACAATAGGGAAAGTAGCTAGGGATGTGCAGAACAGGTGTATGGAAGGTCCATAGCTGTCCATTTCTTCTATAGCAACAGCTGTGCATATATACTGAATTTGGTGGTAGATTTGGACACTCAAACCCCTGAGAGTGAGGTGAGGACAACGATAATATGTTGTGAAGCCAGTTAGACCAAATTACGTGTGTCCAGTGGATATGTGTGCAAAATGGACAACTATGTATGGGGTGAATTTTTTTTTTGGGAACAGATTGCCCTTTTTTTTAAGGTGAGAGTGGGATGTTGGGGAAGGATAGTAGATATGTTTAGGGAGGTATGTTAGGTAGGAAGACAGACAAGACAGCATACAGGGCTGGTATATGACACATGTGGAGGGTAAACACCTTGGACTGGGAGGGGTGTTTGGAAATTGGAAGCCCATGAGCCCCCAAATGGAAACAGTGGTACTGAGATCCCCACGCATGGGCAGTCACCACTACACCTTCACTGCCACAAAGGTGGCTGTGCTGGGGGTTGAGCAGAAGGAGCAGGCTGACCTTCTAAATGCACCATGCAGCCCTCAAGCTGGCGTACCAGATCTCCAAACTCCCTTTGGAGCTCGCTACACACCAATCACCAGACCTGACTTTGGGTGACAGGATCCTGTCCGTGCTCACTCCTGGGGGGGATGAACCCCATCCCCTGATGTGGTTCCACCCAAAGGTGGTGCAGGGCCAGTGGACAAGGAGGTCCCAGGTGGGTCCCAGATGTGCTGGGGCCTGATGCCATGGCCAGATGAGGTGGGAGAGGTGGGTCTGCTGGGACCGGCCTTCCCAAACGTGCTATGGTTTTGCAGTTTTAAAGCATATGTTGGTTAGTAATAGTCAACACAATCCGGGATTAGTTATTCCCATTAACGCAAAACACCAGATTTGGAACAGTTGCATAGTAAACAGAACACATGCATATATGGAACCACAGCGGCCATTACAATGGTATGCAGGTTGCATTGATAACAACAGGCCACCAATGATAGTATTTCAACATGGAGCATTAATAGAAACGCATTTTAATATTTATTGAACAATAGGACATATGTCCAAACAGTAGGTTTGGTGTAAACATACCCATTGATTTGTTTATTTAGATTATTGTTGCAGATATGGTGGGGGGATGTCAATTAACTTATATATTCTTGTAGTACTCACAACTTTAATGATTATTGCTCTAAAAGTTATTATCACAATAACCTATGGCCTTGGTTTGGGCAGTGGTATGTTTGTACACAGTGTATACTTCAACCATATTATAGCTAAATTCTATATCTCTTACCTGGTAAACCTGTGAAGGGAATGTTTCTTAACACTACCTGACTGTTTCTACACATATTCCCAGATTCCAAGTTAATATTAAGCACATACCTCTCAGTCTCTTAATGCACACAATTTGGACAAAGCTTGACAATATTTTATTTATTTATTTATTTTATTTTATTTTACATTTGTTGACCGGGCTAGTCTAGCTGGAGACATGTCCATTTTCAGTAGAGGCCCGGGGAGAAAAGCTCCAAGAAATCATACAGAGTTTATACAAAGTTAAAATAGAAGTTATACAGATATTGAAAGAACAGAATTATCACAAACATTTTTTTATACAAATAGAACAACCTAGAATTACCATGGTCATTTTGTAAGGTACAGAGATATAGTATACATATATGTTATATGCAATAATGTAGTTTATTGATACATAAAAGGTAGTTACTATAGGATGGGGTGAGATAAGTGAATAGGAGAAGTTTTAGTCAGGGTTAGGACAGGTGCATAGCCAGTGATTACTGAGATATAGTTTTAGATTCCTTTTAAAAAGTGAGAGAGAAGAATGAGATGTGATTTCTGAGGGGAGTTTATTCCATAGTTTTCCTACAGAGTTAGAGAACCAAACATGGGAGTACAAATAGGGACATATTTTGAATATTGCTCTCATAAACTTGGAGAGTTGCTAGAGTGACAGGATTTTTTTAATATACATTTTCTGAAGGTTTTGAAGTCTGAAAATCAAATGTATGTCATTATTTAGTGACTACAATTCTGAGATTATCCCACTGATTTGCCAGGGGGACAGAGGAACAGGCAGAAAATATGAGCCAATTATCTGGACATTCTGAAAAATCTGTACAGTTGTGAGGTATGATTATGCATACAGCTTACTACCACTCCCAGGATTCGAACCATGACTGTGTCTGCTCAAAATACTACAATTTAAGTTGCAGCAGAGTGTGTTATTTGGGTATTACTGTCGATTCCTTTAGTGTTTTCTGACTAAGTCTCCATTATTAAAGGCATATTTTTATGTAGCACAGTGTGAGAAACAGTGGTTGACACAACAGTACTATTCTGATATCAGATGTTACTGAATGCTACATGTCAGGCTATAATATACCAGAGTAAACACTACCAGTCCAGGATTTAAATATTTATTGACAGGCACAGTTTTCTTATCTGACAGACCTGTGGAGGGAATGTTTGTTAACACTACCTGACTGTTTCTACACATATTCCCAGATTCCTAGTTAATATTATGCACATACCTCTCAATCTCTTAATGCACACACTCTGGACAAAGCTTGACAACATGGGGCTACAAATAGGGACATATTTTGAATATTACTCTCATAAACTTTGAGAGTTGCTAGACTGACAGGATTTGTTTTAATATACATTTTTGAAGGTTTTGAGGTCTGAAAATAAAATGTATGTCATTATTTAGTGACTACAATTCTGAGACCATCCCACTGATTTGCCAGGGGAACAGAGGAAAAGGCAAAAAATATGAGCCAATTATCTGGACATTCTGAAAAAAATGTGTACAGTTGAGAGGTATGATTATGCATACAGCTTCCTACCACTCCCAGGATTCAAACTATGGCTATGTCTGCTAAAACACAATAATTGTAAGTTTCAACAGAGTGTGCTATTTGGATATTGTCTATCTCATTAGTGTTTTCTGTCTAAGTCTCTCTTGGTTGTACAATCTTATCTTGTACTTACAACAATCTTATACAGACATTCCTAGACATTTGTTTTATGTAGCACAGTGTGGGTAACAGAGGTTAACACAGCATTACTATTCAGAGAATGCAACACTAAATGCCATACAATACCAGAGTAAACACAACCAATCCAGGATTTAGAGCTTTATTGCTAGGCAGTTACAGTTTTATTTAAATATGACGAATATAGGACTATTACTGTCATATTGCTGGTTTATTCAGTATAACCCATACACAGTTTTTATACTGCCAGGTGACTTTGTACTACTTTATATTTATTTGGTATGACTACTACAACCAGGATTGATACTCACCAGCCTCGCGATGCAGCCTTTGCAGCCTACTAGCATGGGCTTCTTCCTGATTCACAACCCGTTCAGCTGCAGCTGTAAGGGAAATAGATAAATATTTAGGCATACCTAGCTATCATATACACAGGATGGACATTAGTAAACAGTTATTAGTATGAGTATTTACACACTGCTGGGACATCATCCCTCTGCCTTGCTTCTTGGACCTACTTGTCCAAGAGCTCCCTCTTTCTCTGCTTCAAATCAGCATAGTGGTGCCAGACCTGCTCACCCATCTGAGGGATACCAGTGGCACTGGTGAGATCACAGGCGATACGGTCTCAGGCTTCTGCTTTATATTGGGAGCCTTGGTACTGGCCCTGCAGCAGTCTCTCATCATGGTTATGTACCAGGCATCCTATCATAACCTTGGACTCCTGTATGCCCCAGCACTGTGCACAGAAGCGCATGCCCTCACCAACTCCTGGCATACTGCCTACAGTGGGAACCTGCAACCAGTTATGAGCTGTATTCCCACCTGTGGGGTTTAAATAGGACTGATTTCCCACCCTTTACCACAATTGGATGGTTTTGAATATGCTGAGCTAAGCTAAGCTACAGGCAACCCTGCTTAGGTAAGATTGGCAGTGCTTAAAGAGGCAGGTTCAGCACTGCTTACCAATGGGCAAATCCACTTAGCTGGGCTACTCATTGCTTAGCAGTCATATTTACACAATGCTTACACATGGTAAGCAGAGCTGTGCAATGCTTAGCATTGCTTATTTTTAATTTTATAGACTATCTGCTGTATGGAACTGATTCATCATTCATTACATATTACACATTTGTTTACTGTCCCTGACATTCCCCAATGTGCTTTCAGTACATTTATTCATGTGTGACTATACTGTATGGGGCACTTGTGTTTATATGGGGGTTTCATAACTTTATTAAACTGATACCTCACATCTGGACCTAATGCAGTACTCCAGTTAAGAAATATATGTTATTTAGTAGCTAATAATAAAAAAATTGTTTATGTACTGCTTTCACATGAAAAATGCAAATTGGTTACAGTGTGGTTCAAACCAGGAATGACTGCAAAGTGTATGCTCTAACCACTACACTGTTGCAGTCCTGCTTATGCTGGATGTCTCTTGCTATTTAACTTCTTGTGCTGTTTTTTGTTATGTTTTTTTATCTGTTCCCTTCAGAATATAGCTGCTAATTTATTTATTTATTTTATATTTGTTTACCAGATAGACCGACTGGACACAGGTCCATTTTCAGCGGAGGCCCGGGGAGAAAAGCACCAAGTATCTTTTACAATACAGTTCATACAAGAAAGTACAATACAGAGTCTTGGGCATCCTGTGGAGGAAGCTCCAAGTATCATTTATAAAATAGTTCAAGCAAAAAATACAATACAGTGGCTTTGGTACACACATTTACAACTATGTAACAATCATCTCAAAATATCACGTGGGTCTAAAGTCATAACACAGAGGAATTGGAAAAGCAATGATTTTACATTCAGACAGTAATTAAAGTTGTCCATGTAAATAAGATACGGTTAGCATTGGGATTGTTGATATACTAGAGAGGTAGTAGATGTTAATAATATAGTGAAGTTTATAGAGATTAGAAGGTTTGTTCCTTAAAGGGTGGTAGATGCTAGTTTTGTTGGATAAGTTAGCAGAGTATTAGTGTGACTGATTCTATCAATTTTCTGCTTTGTGGGACAATTGTCCCTTTTGGCTTTGCCCACATTCCTTACTCTGATGGGTTGGGAGGTGTGTGCTATGTGCTTATGCTGTGTTATCCTAACAACTTTTGGCTTGGTAGGGATGATTGTCCCTTATGCCTTTGACCGGATTTGTTATCCTGACGGGTTGGTGGCATTATGAATGTTTTCGCTCATTTTAAATTGCCGAAAGGCAATTCTGGAGTGCAGGGGGCATGTGTATTGTGAGAGCTCTGCTCTAAGACATAACCCCTGTGCTCGTACATGGAACCATGTCCGGTTTAGAGCATGGCAACGTGCCTTCATATATATGCACGGCGCACTGCCATGCTGAACAGGAATGGTCCCTGACATGCAGGAATAACTTATTCCTGCACAGCTGTTTGCTGAATCCCAGGGAATATCTAGAACTAGAAGAAGAGAAGTAATTACTAGGTTTGAGATGCAGAAGTGTTTCATTGTTTTATGACTTCTAGGATCTGCAAAGATCTGAGAGAGATATATTTTTCACAGGGAAATGTTAAAATTCTGTTAGTTTCTGACAAAGGGGGTTTAGCTTGAGAGCTAAAGTCAGATGACAAAAAGTGATGTCATCCAAGTTAACACAGCAGTAATAGTTGATATTAATTTAAGAACTCTCTCAGTGAGAGACTGTGCATTTTGTATTTTATTTTCCACTCATCACCACATCTGCACTTGCCTTGCTCTAAGTAAGTTTTTAGGGTATAGTAATTCTTTTAGATTCAGACAGGAATATAGTAAAATATAAATTAGATGTTTTCTTTATTTATTTGAGACTGCCCTGCAATGTTGTTTTAAATATTTCCTGTGATTTTGAACTCTGGTGTAACTGATTACTTATTTAGCGTTGTCTTTTTCTTTTATTATTTATTATTAAATATATTTAAACATTTTAATTGTAGCTGATGTTTTTTGAGATATTTAAGCACTTACGAGCACTTGCATATGTATTTGGTGACACTGTACAGGCCACTTCTAAATAGACTTACTCTTGGTCAGACTATCATTTGGATTAATAGTAACATTACACATTAGGAATGGACACCCTTTGTTAAGGACCTTAAAGTAGCTGATAAGTAGTCATTGATGGCAGTGTAAACTACCTTATAGTCTGGGCAGAAGGGTGCATAGCTAGTAAACCTGTGCTAGTCTTTCCCAGGAGTGTGTATGTGTTTGCATGTGTCAGCTACTTGGGCAGGGACACAAAGCACTGGCTGGACAGAGAAGGTGCTGGAGATTTTGGCTTGGCCACTGACCTGAGATCTCAACCCTTTAGCTGTGCCAGTGGGGAGTCTTAATGGGGATCTGGAGAAAGAGGGAGAAACCAACCCCACACTGACTGTGGTCTCTGTGTGCTCTTAAGGGAAATTGCACTTTACTGCCTATATACTTGTCATCCTCCCAGTGTGAACATCCCCCACTGTTGCCAGTGGTGAGGATTCAGGATCCTTCATTACTGGGCCAGTGCTGGGACATCACATATGGTTTAATTTAAAAAACTATATAGTGTTATATGTGGGAGATAACAATCAATATCCATACAGTATTAACTGGAGTGTATTAACAGAGACAGAAGAATAAAAAAATCTGGGAGTTGTGGTATCAGGTACATTAAGTTTTAAACATGATACAAACACAACTGTAAGAACATTTTACTTTACCATTAGATCAGTATTGTGAACTGTAGCAAAATGATTTTACCTCATTTTATTTACTTACTTATTTTTGTTTACCAAGGTAGAGCACTGATTTTAAACAATGGTAAGACTTATTTATAATATTGAAAAGGATTCTATACACTTCCCCCAGTGACATAGACAAGCTCACAAACACTTAAAAATATTACACAAAATAAAATATATTTATGCTGAGAAATAAACCTTTAAGAAAAGATTAGTTGCATTAAAACCATATGTATCTATTATAGATTAAAAGACAAAAAAAATGCTGCACAGAATGCCACAGTGTAATAAAATTTAATAAGATTTAAGTGTGTTCATTCTGTAACATAAAGAGCATCTTCAGAAACAATGTAGCCACTTCCTTACTCCATTTAAAGACTTAAAGGCACCAAACAATAAGCAACTTCTTAAAAAGAGATGCACCAAAATAGTAGCACCAGTTCATTCATAAAAAATCATTCATAAAACCTCATTCATAAAAAGTGCACCCATAAAAAACTGATCAGAAAAGAAAATCAAATATTTAATGTATACATAACATTCAGATAATAGAAAATAATATATATATATATATATATATATATATATATATATATATATATATATACGTATGTATATATACAAGCACACATGTATATATATATATATATATATATATATATATATATATATATATATATATATATATATATATATATAGCTATTTAAAGCACAAAAACACATCAACATTGACTAAATATCTTTCCCAGAAGCAATAATATTCCAAATACAACTGCAATAGAAATGATAACCGCATAGAAAATCAAGTTTATTAAAAGATGAGCACGTTTGGGAGTTGGCTTTCTTCAGATCTTTAAAAACACTTAAAAACTCTGGGTTTTAAACTCATTCAAGTCAAGTAGAGTGAATTAACATAGCAGCTTCTGCCCTTTCATGGCTGGCTTCAATGAAACATTGTAATTAAGTCCTGGCTCTTTCTCTGCTTGCATTGTTATTATCCTATGGAGTTCAACTAGCACCATAAATAAAACAAAGTGTCCTGGGTTGGATATCAAATGTTTAACCAACCCATTAGTCTGTTTATGACGTCTTAAATCACTAAGATGTTGTATTATGTACTCTTTGAAAGTTCTATTACTTTTGCCCACATAAAATCAGTTACATTTTTGACAAGAGGCTAAATAGACAATATTTTTTGTGCAGCAACTAGCATATTTTCTCAATTTATATATTCTTCCTGTTATTGGATATTGAAATCTGTTGCCAGTGTCTATAAATTTATACATACCTTGCACCTTTTACAAGAATAGGTGCCTTCTTTAATTAATAATGCAAAGAAATATTTTTATTTAGCCTCCTGTCAAAAATGTAAAATATTTTATGCTAAGGCACCAAGGTACACACACACACACACACACACACACACACACACACACATATATAAATATATATGTATATATATATATATATATATATATATATATATATATATATATATATATACACATGTGCATGCACACACCCACACACACACACACACACACACACACACACACACACACACACACACACACACACACACACACACACACACACACACACACACAATGGGGTGGCACAGTACTGCAGTGGGTAGCATTATCACCTCACAGCAAGAGGTTCCCCGATTCTTAGCTGGGGTGCCTTTTGTGCAGAATTTGCATGTCCTCCCTGTGTTTGTGTGGGGTTTCTTTCAGGGGCTCTGGTTACCTCCCACTTTGCAAGATATACAGTAGGTAGATTATACACATTAAACTGGCCATAGGTGTGAGTGTGCATGTCAGTGTATGTGGTATGGAAGAACAACAGTGGCAGGGCTAGACACCTGGCTGTGTGAAACTTGAATGTAAATGGTGGATGAATGTGTATATATATATATATATATATATATATATATACATACACACACACACACACACACACACACACACACACACACACACACACACATACACACACACACACATATTTTATATAGTTATATTCATACATGGTTATGGTTAAAAATGTCTGAAGCACATTTAACTGAAAGATATTTTTGGTGGTAAAAAAGACTGAAAACACAAAATGTCTCAAGCTTATTTGACTAAATGTTTAAATGACTGAATGCTTATTTGCCCTCCAACACCACATTACTCAGGTGTGCTAACACTAACCATTCCCCTGCCTATATCCCTAACCCTACACATTGCATTACTAAAAACCTGTCCCTAACAGTACCATGACCAAGATGACACTTGATCTAGGTTTTTGTAGTTGGGATACATGATATTGGTTATTTTTAGCTAGATTAAGGTTTTTCAATATTTTGTGATTCAATATTATGAGTGTTCAGTATTTTGTGGTTTCAACAAAATGAAGTCCTGCTTTTTTTCTCAATGAAATGTCCTTTCAGTCAAATGAACCACAATAATATACATATGTATACATGCACACTATATATATATATATATATATATATATATATATATATGTGTGTGTGTGTGTGTGTGTGTGTGTGTGTGTGTGTGTGTGTGTGTGTGTGTGTGTGTGTGTGTCTATATATATATATATATATATATATATATATATATATATATATATATACATATATATCATTTAATAGATACATATGTGTATATTTAGACATGATTATATCAGCTTGTTGACCCTCATATAGTCAAACACAACTCAAACCAACCTTTCTGCTGCATTTTCCTATATAGATAACAATTCAGAGCACTGTAGCTGCAAGTATCTAGCATATAAAGATGACTCCCTCTCTAATTCTAACTTCTTGAAGAGTGAGGCATATGACAAAAGAAACACCAGAAAAAATGCATTTAGGTGAGACCTTGGCCACCTCAAGCATGTTCTGATGTGGAGACTGTGCCTCATTCCCTTTTACATAGGTATACTATGCTGACTGTAACTATAGCACAATAACCAGCATAACATCAAAGTCATCCACAACCAGTACAACAACGGCAATAGTTGACATCAAACCAGATGTTTGTGTGTGTGTGTGTGTGTGTGTGTGTGTGTGTGTGTGTGTGTGTGTGTGTGTGTGTGTGTGTGTGTGTATGTGTGTGTGCTTGCTCATGCATGCATACACAAGTGAATACAACCGCACATTAGATAATAGATACATAACAGTGAAATATGGATAAATCCACTTGTAATTAATTAATATAGTTATAACTAATTAGATTTACTGCAAACTACATAATAAAGTATATAAGTAAATAGCTTGGCAGAGAGGGGTAGACGTACCTGCATAACTGGGCGTTGTAAAGTTATTTCAACAGCTGCTTCAGCTTACCTCACAAAGTTCTTAATACTTTTTATGCTTCAGTTAGCCGAGATTGTTTTTTACTTAAAAAATCTATGAGAATATCCTTTTATTTTTTTTTCTGCACTGTGTCTCTTGCTTTCACTTACAAGTGACTGAAAGTTGCTTCTAGGCCGAACAAAAAAGTGTCAGTTCTCCTGTCTGATTGTTGCAGTCACTGGTGCCCCAGAGGGACGTGCATTACTTCACCCATATTCCCATGTCTAGTGACTTTTCTGTCACTGTAAATGCCTTCTTGTGGAATTATCCTGCTGTGATTGAGCATTACGAGGTGTTTCACGCCTCCATGGATTAGTCCGTAAACCAATTAGGGCTTGGAGTAAATGATACGTATAGATTGCGGCAGTGTACTTAGTTCAGACTGAGGTCAGTTTAAGCCAAGCCTGGGGTCACTGTAAAATAATCAAACAATATGAGTAAACACATTATTAGAAATTTCTGTTTGTTTTCTGTTATTTTTAAAAATATAAATTTATGTTAGTCATTCTCTCAATGCAGCTTTTTCTTTTCATAGCTATACAAAGTACTGTAAAATTACTCTTCAAAGATATATTTTTAGGTACTATTAATCATTCCCAGATGGATTTATTTAAAGATCTTTAACTGCAGCTCTTAACATCTTTCAATTAGCTGTCTGTCAGCTAACACACATGAAAGTAGTGTTGCTGAAACATTACATGTTCAACAGATTATAATAAATCCAGAGTATTTTAATCTTTTGAGTAGAGCAGTGCTCGCCATATATTCTACTTGCTAAAATGCTAAATTTGCTTAAAAATGGATAAATTGTTCATCATATTCTTGTTTTCTTTAACCTGCAAGATAAAAATAGAAAAAAAATAGTTAGTGACCCCTGCAGATAAATCTCAAATCTAAATGCTTTGTTTCACAACTATAAAATAAAAGGTACAGCCCAAAAGCACAGAGACTCCTCTTGCATTGTAAATAGACACTTTCTCCATAGTTTGTTATCGTAATGGTTATTGATAGTACACATTACCATCTATATCTGTGTAGCCAGCACTCTGTAAAGATTCTGTGGAATATATGTTATAACATTAATAAGGATACTTATCGGATATTAAAACTACCTCAACATAATAGTTCTCTGATTAAACCAACTAGTTTTCTAGGAATACACATTTAAGAACACAGGATTAAAGATATCTTTCTAAAACATATCATCACTTCTAAAATGTCACCTGTCATGTCATGCTATCAAAGTTCTCTAGTCATCTCTGTAAGAGCACCTAGCAATCATTATTTCAAATTAAATGATATTATGCAAACAGCCGTACACCATCATCTGAAAAAATAAAGTCTTACATCATGCAAGGTTGCAAGTTCTGAATTCATGAAGACATAGCAGTGTGTTGTACAGTATAATTAAAAACCTCTGAGCCATGCAAATGCAGTTTAAGTACTGTGTAATGACATGCATCCTCTGAACAATGGAAAGCAGAAGACAGCACCATGTAAATTTAAAACCCATTGAATGGTATATGATGTATAAGATCATAGGAAGTTACTAGGCTATTGGCCCTAAGGCCCTTACAAGCCTAGCCAAGAATTTAGCCCATGTTCCAAGTCAGCACCTCAGGTGGAATCCAGGGGTAGATTTTCTTTCCCCATCCAGTTATCCAGGTTGCGCTTGAAAAGGGTTAATGAGGTACTCTGCTTGACATGGAGAGGGAGTCTATTCCACAAAAGGGGGAGTCATTGGGACACAAATTTGTCCTGCCAACAAGTCCTATTGATGTCACAGACCAGGTTGAGGTCATGAGCGTGGGTTACTCGAGTGGATGCAGTAGTCCCGTCAATGCGGGGTCTGAGATTACTTTCTATGCCAGACAGAGGTCACCTCTGAGGAGGGACAAAGCTTTTAGCCTATCTGTGTAGGGTAGATGTTTGAGGCCCTGGATTCTCCTGGTGAGGAACCTCTATGGTCTCTCCAGCTGCTGCATGTGCTTTGTGAGGTACATGCTGTAAGGGGCATTGTATTCAGTAATAGGTCTCATAAGAGAAGAATACATGGATGTTATGACCTCCTTGTACCTGAATGAGATACCCTTATGGATGAAGTGGGCCATGTAGAAAACATTTCATACAACGGAGGCAATATGGTGGTCAAAAGTCAGTTTACTCTCAACCTGGGTGTCCAAGTCCCTCACAACTGATTGAGTGCTTAGGACCTTGTTATTAATGTGATAATTTGTGGGGACGTCACTCTCCCCAAAGGGGATGATGATGATGCATTTTTTGGCATTCGGTTTGAGGCCATATTTCTGGCACCAGTCATTTGTTTAGGTGAGACCCTCTTGGAGGATATCTGCATCACTAGGTGAATTGATGACCACACCCAGATTGCAGTTATCTGCATACTTTGTCAGCCATATCCTTCTGGTTTTGGCCTGCACTTCAGAAAAGTATATCCCAACCAATAGAGGCCCCAAGACTGATCCCTGGGGTACACTGCTCATTACGGGTCTACTGCTTGAAGTGGCTTCCCCTATTTTGACTAGGTGGGTTCTATCAGTGAGCCAGTTCGCTACCCAACTGGTAACATATGGATTGATACCTAGAGAAGAAATGCCACAAGCAATATAGACAACAAGAAAAATGATAAGTACATAATAGAGTGAAACTAATATTTTATCGGTTTTCTGACACTTTCCACTATTGTCATCAAGCCTTTTCCTTGCCTTTATGACTTATTTTTCCCCAATGGCTTTTTGGTAGCCATATTAGAAGGAGGATGAGAGACAAACTGAGGGGATCCATCATCCTTGGGTAGGTTAGATTTTTTTTTATTTCCTCACTATGCCACATGTCTGCTGTACAATGATGTCACTATGAAGGCTAAGGAGAATCTGCTAGTGCAGTTCTCAATTAAACAGGGCAGTATTAAAGCACTTCATCTTCACTATGGCTCACAATTCTAGCCAGGAATCTTTCCCATTTTCCCTGGATAATTGTGCTGGCAAAATGTCACTCATTCCTCCAATTAAATGATCAAAGACTGAGACCACTAATTCAACCCACATCTTCTGAGTCATAATCATGGCTCCATTATTTAGTGCTGTGGAACTGGTTATATGGCATGCAGTTCAGTAGCCAAAATAAGGATAGATATTACATTGTGTGATAATTCCATATAGAACACTATGAAAAATATAACAAAAATATGCATACAAATATATACATATTCATAAGACCCTACAGCAGCATGTTTAAAAAAAAAGGATATTTAAAGGGAGGATACAGAAAGCAACACCAAGGTTTCAAATGCAGGCAGAGTAGGTGCTAATCATAGTGCATTGCATCGAAAATATGACAAATTACCATAGAATCATAGGATCATAGTAAGTTAGTAGGCTATTGACCCTGAGGCCCTTACAAGCCTAGCCAAGAACTTAGTCCATGTTCCAACAAGTCAGCATCCTATGTCACTGTCCAGCAGGGACACAGGTGGAATCCCAGGGGTGTATTTTCTGTTTCCCATCCAGTTATCCAGGTTGCGCTTAGAAAAGGTTTAATGAGGTACTCTGCTTTACATGGAGAGGTAGTCTATTCCACAAAAGGGGAAGTCTCTGGGACACAAATCTGTTCCTCCAACAAGTCCTATTGATGTCACAGACCAGGTAGAGGTCCCATGTGCGGGTTACTTCAGTGGAGCTTGACTTGCGATATGCAGCAGTCCCATTAGGGCGGGGACTGAGATTGCTTTGTATGCCAGACAGAGGTCACCTCTGAGGAGTCTGTAGGAGACTGAGTAGAGGGACAGTGCTTTTAGCCTATTTGTGTAAGGTAGATGTTTGAGGCTCTAGATTATCTGGGTGATGAACCTCTGTGGTCTCTCCAGCTGCTGCATGTGCTTTGTGAGGTACATGCTGAAAGGGGCATTGTATTCAATAATCAGTCTTATAAGGGAAGTATACAGGGATGTTATAACCACATTGTCCCTGGATGAGATACACTTACTAATGAGGTGGGCCATGTAGAAAGCTTTCCATACAATGGAGGCAATTTGGTGGTCAAAAGTCAGTTTGCTATCAACCTGAGTTTCCAAGTCCCTCACGACTGATTGCATGCTTAATGCCTTCTTATCAATATGATAATTTGTGGGGATGTCATTCTCCCCAAAAGGGATGAGGATGCATTTTGTTGGCATTCAGTTTGAGGCCATGTTTCTGGCACCAGTCATTTGTTTGGGTGAGACCCTCTTGAAAGATGTTTACATCACTAGGGAAATAAATGACAGCACCCAGCTTGCAGTCATCTGCAAACATAATCAGTCATAGCCCACTAGATTTGACCTGCACCTCTGAAGTATATCCCAAACAGCAGAGACCCCAAGATTGATCTCTAGGGTACACTGCTTGTTACTTGTCTACTATTTGAGGTGGCTTCCCCTATTTTGACTAGGTGGGTTCTATCAGTAAGCCAGTTTGCTACATATGGATTGATGCCTGGTTGAGAGGGATTATCTATTATACTTGAGTGGGGAATAGTATCAAAGGCCTTGGCCAGGTCAAGGTGGTCTATGGCCTTGGTGACTATTTCAAAGAAGTCGACCAAATTTAACTGGCATGACCTCTCCTTGACAAAACCAAACTGGGTCAGATCAAGTGTCTGGAGGTTGCCAATGTCCTTGTTGATGAGATACATGATAATTCCCTCAATGGCCTTGCAGATCAGGCTAGTTTGGCTGATGGAGCTATAATTTCCTGGATCAGTGTACACTCCAACTCTGTGCAAAGGCATAACAGTAGCTGTCCTCCACTTGGCTGGGATGAAGCTAGTACTCAGGCTTTAGTTGAATAGGGTGCCTAATGGTGCTGCAAGTTCCTGCCTGAGTTCATGTAGGATGCAGCCTGGGATGTTATCGGGTCCCATGGAGGCTGTATTTTTTGCCTTTGAGAGGGCAGTGATGACTTGCTCCCTAGAGATAAGGGGAGGGGGGCAGGTACTGGGGATGTCCTGTTTTACTGATGGGGGGACAGAGGAGTGACGCTTTCACTGAACCTGTCTGCCAGCAGGTTGGCTATATCTACAGGTTTGCGTATGTGGTGCACTTGACCACCAGTTCTGAGCAGATCTGGGTGCTTCCCTTGAGATTGTGAACATATGTGAAGAAAGCCTTATGATTGTTTTTACTAGATGTGGCCAGTTTGGACTCAAAGTTTGCTTTGGAGGATTTCACTAGTGTTCTTATTTGCTTGTTCAGGCTAAGGAGAGATTGCTTCCAATTAGACACCTGTTCCTTCTTGGTCCTCAACAGTAATTTTTTTTCCTTTTATTATAGAGTCTATTTATTGTAGATGTCAATCAGACAGGTTTACTCTTCCTTGAGGAGGATGATTTAATCCTGTGTGGTATTCTTGATTCCATGCAGCTATATACATGCTCATATAGTACTTTGGTGTAAGTTTGGACATATGTGCCAGTTTCTGTGGATGGGGAGGGGGCTGTGAAGCTGTTTATACCTTCCCTCAGGAAGTTGTAATCAGCTTTGGAGAAATGTGTTTGTTTGACCCTAGCTGGGGGGAGGGGTCAGGGGAGATGGTGACTTTGAAAGTGACTGCTTTGTGGTCAGATCTTACCAGGAATGATGACACTGTAGGGATGTTGCAGTGGTTACTCATGTTGGTTAATACCAAGTCCAAGATATTTTCACCTCTTATGGGGGTGTCAGCTAATTGGTCCAAGGCATTTGCATTGACAAAATCAAGAAATCTCTGGGCATCTGTGTTTTGGCATGAGTATTTTTTCCACTCTATGGTTGGATAGTTAATGTAACCCAAGATCAGGGTAAAGGATTGAATCTTGATAGATTTGAAGAGGTCCAGAGAGGTGGAGTGGGCATCTTGAGTTCGAGTTGGAGGCCTGTAGCTAGCTATGATTTGAATAGGGGTCTTGTCAATTGTTAACGGCACCTGGAATAATTCCTGTGCATACTGTTTGACTAGCCTAGAGGTGTGTATGTCTTTTATTATATATATATTGCAACTCCATCTCCTTTTGTTTTGCTGCCCACAGCTTGAGGTCTGAATGAATAATAGGATGAGTAACCTGGTAAGGCTGGGGTGCTCTCTGCAGCTTTGAACCAGGTTTCTGTGACTACACAAATGTCAGCTTTTTCCAGGGTTCAGAATGCTTGCAATGAGTGCAGTTTCATGTTTAGACTCCAAGCATTTAGCAGCATGACCTTTAATTTACATTTTGATGAAATTTTCATGTTGTAGTTTTGACATGAATGCATTGCCTAAAAAAGGCACTATGGGGAGCACAAGTGCCTTTGCCAGGAGCCTGAAGCCCAAGGGAGACAGATGCAGGCTATCTCTGGCAAAGCATCATGGCTTGTCAATCATGTCATCCCAGGCTGTCAGGTAATCGACGTTAAAGTCAATCATTTTCTGTTTGTATTGAGGCATCATTCTGGGTGATGGTAGAATGCTGCTTAAAGCTAGGGACATACCTGCCTGGGGCACATTCTCAGTGAGCTTGATCATGTCTCTCTTCATATACTCCAAAGAGGTATGTCTCAAGTCATTCACTCCAACATGGACTATGACAGAGTCATAACAGTACCTGTTCATAGGTTCATAGGTGTGTACTGGGCTAATGGCCGTGGAGCCTTTACAAGCCTATCCCATATAAGTGCCCTGGCATCATGCTGCCCAATGATAGTTCCCAGTGCCTCTATCAAGTAGAGCCACTGGAGTGATCCCTGGGGTGAACTTTCTATTACCCATCCACTCATCAAGATCTCTCTTGAAGAGGGACAGCCAGGTGCTCTGTTTGACATGTATAGGAAGTCTATTCCATAGCATGGGCAGAATCTGGATGAGGAACCTGTCCCTCCAACATGTTCTGTTGATTGTGGTAAAGAGGTTGAGGTCTCTGGAGCGTGTGGTGTGGAGGGATTGGGATTTCTTTAGACTTGAGTGCATTAGTGATATGGCGGATTCTGGCACCCAACAAACAACTAACCGTGAATTTCTCATTATCCAGCCTGGTGAGGGACACATATGTGTGTCTCACAATATAGTCTCCTATGACTGATATGTTGGGTTTATTTTTAGGCCTTAGTGGCTGTGAGACACAGGTGTGTGGACTATATGTGGTGTGTGGTGTGCAGTGAAGTTTGCATGTGTTTATGCCTCTGAGTTCTATTTTGTTTGGGTATGCTTTTGTTGAGGGCCTCTGCATATGTTGGAGTATGTTTTTTAGGTGTGGGTGGTGTTTGAGGTGTAGTGTTCATGTTGCCAACCTTCTCAGTGCCAGATATACTGGTTTGTGGAGGAGAGAGCAATGACACTAGGTGCTTGATATATTTGCCTCTCTCACAAATTGTATTCCTAGGTGCTAGTAGTAGATGGTTGTCCATGTACATGAGGCAGTTGGTATACTGTCTCAGGATGCCCATATTGACCAGACTGGCAGGAGAAAATGCAGGAAATTGTCCATCCATATTTGCTAGGAAACTGAAGGAGCTAATAGGGTAAAGGGAGGAAGGCCTACCTGTAGTACTACTAGATGTTAATACAAGTGCTACTGAGGGAAAATTGTAGCTGGAATACATCAAAAAGGGTTAACACCATACAGCTGAATCTCTGAATGTTGCAGACCTGTATCTAGACTATGCTACTCAATTTTAAGGTTAAGAACTCAGTAAGAAAAAACAACTCACAATTTAACACAGGTTAATCACTTGTAGTCAAAAGAATAGAACTGACAGTATGAAAAAATACAGTTAAACAACAATGAAATGAAGTTAAACAGTAATGAATTGCAATTGCAGTAAATAGCAATAAAATATAGTTAATCAGTAGATTGCTTTGAAACAGTAGCTCACAAATCACAGCAGTAACAGACAGCATGAATAAAGTAGTGATTCAGTGGAATACTGCCATCAATTTAGTGGGAGTACTAACAAGCAGTAATAAATACGGCAAACTAAATACAGTTGAACTCCTAAGCACATGCAGCAAAATTAAGTATAAAGAGGTACAGTTTTTTTTTTAAGTGGAAAGAGAAAAGATAGAAGATAATGAGATAATTCAAGGTTCAGAAGCTAAAGGGGTGGGCCTTGTCTTTACTAAGTTCTCACTATAAATAGTAGAATGAGCTGATGTAATGTGACTGGGGGAGTGTCCAGGATTAACTTTATACAACAGATGGGCAACTCAAAGCCACCAAGACTTAAGACCGCCACAACAGGTGGGCAGGTGGATGGGACAAAAAAAAAAAACAGTTGCACAGATTACACAGATATACAGTAAAACAGAAGTGCAGAAACAGTTGAAAACTGTATGATATAGGATACAGTACAAACCATATGCCAATGGGATCCATATTCATGACACAGAGCATGTTAAAAACTGTGTGTCAAGGGAAAAACACATATTTGATACTGAGCATGATACAGACTAAGTGCAGCCAAGCTTAGCAACAAATAATGTAGTAAAGTATGCATCTAGATCATATTAATAAAGGCATAGAAACAACAATGCACTGCACAAGTGACATGACTGCATGCACATGTTCATACATTAATAATATTGCGAACTCTTCCAGCAAATGTATATTGTAGCAAACCTGTAATGCTAGATTTCTTAAGGACGAACAACAAGACACACAAGGTATATTCAATAAATATATAACAACTGTGATAAGACAACATTATACATGCCACAAAAAGTCATATTATACTGTGATAGCAGTGTCACATATATCAATGTGACATATAAGTTCTGTCCAGTATGAAGCTAATGAAATTAAACTCTTAGCAGGTCATACTTAAAGAGCATCATATTTAAATGCCTTATTGGGCAACAAACCAGCAGGGTAGTACAAGCAGCAAAGTACCATATTCTACTCTAGTACAGCATATTGCAGGGGCAAATATCACATATGACTGCACAAACAAAACCACCACAATGTATAGGCTCACATGTGTTTTGTAACACATAGCACATGCATGCATGACTTGTGTCTATAGAAATATACAGGACAGAAGCACTAGTGGTGAGATGCATCCAGAAGAACAGTAAAACAATGAGACAAGGAATGGAAATACAGCATTCTGCACACAAGTGAAGATGATGAATGCTGTACAAGTTCACAGTAATCTAAAAGGATCCAATGTGATGTAAAAAAAGACATACAAGGCAATAAGCTAAGAGATTAAAAGTGATGATGATAGTAGATGCATTGTTCTGTTTTCCTTCTTCTGGTCTAGTAACATTTTTATTTTTGTGTTAACTAGCACATATATGCACAAGCCAGCACATTGATACACTTCACTGTCAGCATCAGACATTGCTAGTTTTCTTCTCAAAAACACCTCTATCATTTAAAATGTCAGGTTGGTGCTTGGCCATAATGAATGAATTGCTATAACTTAAATGGCCAGCAGTGAGCTATTGTTCTGTGATTTCAGCTTGGAGAGGGAAATTGTCCTCAACATAACAGGCATGTGTTCTATGGTGTCATGAATTCATTCTCTTTGGCAGCTTTACTGTTTTTTTCTCATTCATACTGACACCTTAAATGTCTTTTACTTTCTTTGTAATTCAAAGCTGCAAGTAAGAAATAAAATATGTGAACTGCTATTCCCTGCTCTAAACATGTCTCAAAATACATATGTTCATTAGTGGATAATGTTTGTATGTAATTTCGCATCAAACTGGAACAACGTCGATATTTGTTTGGTCGACGGAATCGGATTGTTGTCTTGTGCAAGAGATCAAGTTCTGGGTAGGGTAATAGTGTGGAAGAAGCATAAATTATTGTGAAGGGAGAATAACTGAAGGTGAGTCTCAGACTGAATTTCTTTTAAAACAGAATAACTGGCTCATAGATAAAGTTGATAATTTAGAAAACAGACTAAGACAAAGTAACATTAGAATTTATGGTATACCTGAAAAGTATGAGGGAGACAACATAATACACTTCTTAACAACCTGGCTACATAAAACATTAAATCTGACTGAAACTTTATCTTTTGGAATTGAAAGGGCTCATAGATCCCAGTGCGCACCTTCAAAGAAGGAAAACCCTTCACCACATTTAATTATAGTTAAGTTTATGTCTATCTTAGAAAAAGATCAAATATTAAAAACAGTACACTCCATCCCACCTATTAAAATAGGTCAACATGTAGTCAGATTTGATGATGATTATTTCAGTAAAGTAGTGAGTAAAAAAAAATCCTGCTTACCACTGATAAAGGAACTTAAAAAGAACAATATTAAAGCCACATTCATGTTTCCTGCAAAGATCAAATTATTTCTTTCTTAAGGAACTGAAATATTTGACACACTGGAGGAGGCATCCCTTTTTGTCAACAAAAGTACAAATCCTTAATAATACTGAATAAATTAATTGGAACAGTATATCCCTCAAGGGACAGAGTGAGCTGAATTCCCGTAATACTGCTTCTAAAATTAAAAAGCTCAAAAATGTGACTTTTATTCTCTGATTGCAGGACTTTTATTTTCTGAAACAATGTATTTACCCTTTAAGTAAAAGATTTGTATTAGACTTTAAACTTCAAAATATATGTAAGTATGTACGGTATTTATATTTTAAGCTAAAACATTTTTCATGATAAGGAATATACATTCTTACTTTTACTATTTAACCATACCTACAGTGAAAGAATATATTTCATTAAACTTATACATGTATTTATAAATGTAAAACAAATACTTTCTGTAAGAGCATGCCATTAAATTATGAGCAATTCTTCTTCTTCTTTCAGCTTTTCCCAGTTAGGGGTCGCCACAGCGGAACTCCAGTCCGCTAATGATTGGCAGTAGATTTTTTTACGGGTGCCGAGGTGCCAGTTTGACGCCCAACCTTCAACGAAGGTGCACCTATTCTACACATGTCTTTTGAACACCACTTAACCATGGGGAGGACATGCAGACTCCACACAGAAGGCACTCCAGCCGAGAATCGAACGGGAGAACCACTTGCTGTGAGGCAACAATGCTACCACTCCACCACCGTGGATTGACAGAGTTATAAACAGTAAATGGAAGAAAGGCTAAATGCAGCAATTAAATAAACTGATACAATTTATATGAAGATTGTGGATTACAGAGTACTTACACAAAAAAAAAAACAAAAGGTAAAGACTGAAGGATGATGGACAGGCAGGAAGAATACACTCCTGACATTAAAGGAGGACAGAGATCTCACAATGAATAGCTTACCTCAAGGGAAACTCAAAACACTGGCTGGACTGGGGACAGATCATCTCACAGAAGTGATCAGCAGGCATCTGGATGAGATGGTAATACCCACAGACTGGAAGTGTATCAGGGTTGCTCTACTCAACAATGAAAGAGCAACCATGCAGCCCCTGTGAATTACAGACAGGAAACTATGGACTCAGTAGTAATGAAGGTATTGAGCAAAAGGCAGGTCACTTTATTTTAAAAACTCAGCCTGCTTGTAGGACATAACCCAGCTATGGTATCCAACCAGAAGATCCTTATACAGTTTTATGACATGGTAACTGAGAAGGCAGATAACAGGAAGGCAGCTATTGCCATAAATCTAGTCTTCAATAGTCCATTAACTCTGCCCAAAACAGGAGACTGCCAGATGAACTGAAAGGGATGGGCATGGCCAATCAAAGGGTTTGCCTGGGTGTAAGAGCAAATTGGGGGAAGAATAAAGAAGATAACATTGTGTTGGGTAATGGTATGCTGCATGATCAGTTGTGGGAACTGTGTTCTTGACTGAATTTCTGTCTCCCATAATACTAAATCTCCCTCAGCACTTTTGATTTTTGAATCTGTCTAGTACACAGAAAAAACACAGTATGTGACCAATACACTAGTGACACCAATAATTTAAAGAAATAGGACACACATTTTATATTTTTGTATTTCACAAGCAAAAATAAATTACCTTGTGTGGTAGAATTCTGCAAAACAGTTAATTAAAGTCTAGAAATTTTACACCACTTCTTTGATAATGTGTTTAAATATGAGCAATAGAATCGGTAAATTTTAGACTATATTAATTAAGAATTTTATTTATTTAACTTTGCTTAGAATGTGCATTGCTGAGTTGGCTTAATGTCAGATCTAAGTAATATGTTAATTGGAAGTGTTAAGTGCTGGTGATTTTTAATTTGTTCCTGTGCAAGACATTCCATTATGAAACAAGCAACACTTAAAAAAAGCTTAAGAGCAAAAGAAAGTTCCAGTTGTGTCTGAATGCTGGATTCTTGCTTGCCTTGCTTCCCACCTTGAGCTGTCATGAAGAAAATCTAGGTCAACGTTCATCACTGTTGTCTGTAAAAACAGAAAGGAACTTTCTTTTTCTTTCTTTTTTCACATATATATGTGAGAAATCTACTCAAAATAATGTCTTCTTTCTTTTCTTTCTTAGAAGTGAAAAAATCACACAGCAGAAACCAGCACTGGACCGTAAAATCACTAAAATAAAAGTCCAGCAACCAGGTAGCACTCAATGCAGAAGTTCAATACACCTAATAAATCGATCACAGTTAAGAGCTTTTGTCTTTAGACATCATCAGAACCATGAATGAAACATTCAAAACACACCAGTTAAATACTGATAAAAAGTACACATCACCCTAGACATCAAGAATGTATACACCATGATTCCCCATGAACAGGGGCTTGACTGGTTTGGTAAGGTGATTAGAAGGTATAGGTCTTTGTCCAATACAGAAGCCATGCTCATCCAAAAGTGTATGGAGATTGTTCTCATTAATAACTTCTTTTTCTTTGAGGTAGACTACTATAAGCAACTAAAAGGAATTGCGATGTGGCTACTTGTGCCCCCACTTTTTTGCAAATGCCATCCTACTATGGTGGGAATTTGAAAACGTTTTTAAGTTGAATTCATTTCAGCATTGTGTACCCTACTATCATTTTTTGGATGACGTCCTTGAGTTATTACATCAATGGAGACTATATTAATTATTTCAATATACAGATTTCTCTGGGGAACCAAGATTCTTTTGCTACTAATATTTATCAGAAAACAAGCTTTTGTAATAACGTTTTGCATTTTTGAAAGCAATTACCCCTTTCATTAGAAAATTAATGTGGTAAAAATCCAATTTATCTGGGTTTCCTGTCTGACATCTGATGACAATGTTTGTATAGATAACTTTAATATCCTTAAGAATGTGTTCCTTGAGAGAGGTTACCCTAGTTCCTTATTTGATTTGCTTTATCGGGAAGTCTTACATGAAAGAAATGGCAAATATAGTCCTATAATAAAAAATGGGATGAATTAATTCAAGGAAGGTATCCAGAATGAGATTATTAATGACTGTTGTATTTATTTAAGCAAACCAGAATTTGGTCCAGAGGTAGTATTTACACCACTGGTGAGGGAATCTTGGGTTCTTGTCCTCTTGTCAGAGTGTGTACAGCTTTTCTTTTTCTATGTCCCATAACATGATACTTCATTATTCCTTTGATGCCTCTAGTATTTGTAATATTGTATCAAAAAATGGTTTATTTTACAATGTGCTGAGAGTTTAAAAGTAGTTTTTAAGGATTCACCTACTTTTACCTTTAAGAACTGTTCTAACTTTAAAAGCATGTTAGAGAGACCACAGATGGGTTGTTATAATGGTTCTAATTTAACCTATGGATGTGGCCACTGCTGACAACGTTCTTTTATCGACACTGATCTTGACAATGAAATTTTGGAAAAGGTCTCCAAGTGGATGGTCAAATAGAGATATAATTGTTTGTCTGACAAAGTGGTGTACATGGCTAGATGATGCACCATATGTTCAACTTTCTAAGTCAGCAAAACTAATGCTTTTAACAGAAGGATTTATCAACATGTTTATGGTATTTTAAGAAAAGATGACAAGAGTGTGTTGGCTAGACCTGCTTCTTTTTGTCATAACTTTTCTAAGTTCAAGTTTTCATATCAGACAGGACTGAAACCTCAGCCTCTTCAGGGGGTTGGTGTAATTCTCTTTTATATCAGGTGATGCTCTGGCAATTTTGCTTAGATCAAAAATAAACAAAAAACAATGAAAAAAAATCACTTCAATCACTTTAATAAAATAATAAAACAACTCCATTAAGTGCTTTTGTCTATGTTAACACTTCTTCAGACTGAAGTATTCCAGATAATGAACCATATTTAAATTATTAGAAAATCACATGACACCCAATTAGTGTTTTAACCTTTTGCATTTTAATAAAATCTTCTCAATTATTTAGACCAGGGGGTAGCAAGCATTTAGTTTCACTTGCCAACTGTACTCTAACCATCCTAACCTTCTTCAGGATTTAATACATATTCCACATTTTTCAAAGCATCAGCCACCAAGAACTTAAAATCAGTTTTACAAGACCCATGCTTATAATGCCTACCCAAGGCATTCTTTTCATCTCCTAGAGAGACAGCATATTTGTCTTCATCAATTATCTTATATAGTTCTCTGGTGGTTCTGCCTGCATAAAATGAATTGCATGCCACACAAAAAACAACATAAATCACAAACTTGGATTTGCAAGTGAAAATTCCATTAATATTAATTTTCATTTTGTTTATAACACAACATGTTTCTTCTGTATGCAAATAATTACACACATTACAATTGTAACACGTAAGCATGCCCCTTTTATCAGTTCTAATTTTTGGTATATTTAGTTTAGCCTGAAAATAATTTTTAAAACTCTTGGCTCTTTTTTGAGTAAATAATCATCTGTCCCCTATTACACTTAAGATCTCTGCTTGCCCACCAAATAATTTCCAATTTTTTATTATTATTTCTTTAATGGCTCCAGAGTCCAAACTATTAACAATGGGCATCCTAACCCTATTTCTGTTAATGCACTCTCTACTATTTCTAGGGCAAGACCTATCTCCCTGGGCTATAATATTAGATTTGACATTAGAAACTAATGTCTTCAGATATCCTCTTTTATAGAGTTTCTCACAAAATTATTACTTTCATTGACAATATTTTCCTCTCTAACTGTTAAGTCACTTATTCTCAACAGCTGCACTTTGATAATGTTTTCCTTAGTCTTTTTAGGGTGCATGCTGCTATAATGTAAATAGGTATTATTTTGCACTTCCGTCTAAACATTTTGTAATTAACTTATCATCCTTTTTGAAAAGTTGATAGTAATAGAGCTGAACTCATAGGTAAAGTCCAAATAAGAACATATGTTGTTAATATATGTTACAAAATCCCCCAAAGACTTTTCTGTCCCCCTCCAAATCAAAAACACATCATAGATAAAAAGATACATAGTGATCATGTTATTCATATATTCACTTTGAAATATATGAGTAGTTTCCCATCCATATATAAGCAAATTTGCATAACTGGGGGCCATTGCTGCCCCCATTGCTACTCCATTTGTTTGATGGTAGAAAACGTTGAAAGAAAAAATATTGTAACTAAGAATCACATCTAGCAAGTCCATTAAAATAGTTACAGTATTTTCAGAAAACAATTTAGACCTTATTAATTCTAATCTCACTGTTTGCGTGCCTTCAACATTAGGTATTATTGTATAACACCTTTCTTCATATGACTTTTGAGAAGTAAGCAAGAAAATCTGCTGCAGAGATTCCATTCCTTTCAGCTCTGGCACATAATGACATCACCTACAGCATTCATCATAAGAGAAGACATGAAATCCAAAAAGCTGACTATCTTCCATAATTTGATTCAAAAGCATCAGCAGCAGCATTGAACTCCTGCCTAAGGAAGTGAGATTGTGTAAATTTCTTTGCCTAAACCTGCCCCCAGAAATGTCTTTGAGAGTGCATCAAATCCAACTTCCATGAATTTGCAGACTAATTTTAGGTTAAGAGTAAGAATACAAATAGTACTTTGCTTATAGTATGTGTTTTGTCCTACTGCTTACATTACCACTTTTTTTCTCCCTTTCTGTACCCAGCACTACAACCAATTGACCTGTACTGGGTCTTGGGTTACCTACCCTGTCCAGGACTGCTGCCTCTTCCCCAATCTAAGGAACTTTGCCAAACCTCTTTGGGCCTCTTTCCCCTAAAGGGCACAAGAAAGTATGTTTTATACTGACTGTTACCTAAAGATACAAATGTTATTTTCACCCCAGGTGCATCTTGTAAAATCCATAGCCAGGACAGCCAGCAGCCAAACCCTTCCCCCTCCCAACCAACAGAGTATCCACTCTTAAAGCCTCATTTTTCAACTCCTGTGTTAACCTACCTCTACATTTTAGAGCTGCAAGCCCTGCGAGTAGCCTCGGTTGCAGTACAATCTTTGCCCACTAGGTGGCTCCCTCCTCCCAGGTCTTTTTCCCCTTGCAAACTTTTTTCCATTGTACAAATTTCTCTGAAACAACCATTTTACTTTATATTTTGCTGTCTGATAGACCCATTCCTACCCCACTTCTTCCATATACTTCTCAACTGCGCAACATATTATCTCCTTTAAAACTCCCCTACCCTGCCCCCAATTCTCACCCACCCCCACTAGTCCTAAACTTATACTACCCTAACCACTCCCCTGCTTAATTGGCCACTCCTACTAAACACTTTCTTCCTATCACAACTCATCCCCTACACACCCATCCCCCTATTCCCAATTCTCCTACACTCAAACTCCTCTATCACCACTCCCATATTTCTCTTAAGTTTACCTACAACCATAGCCACCATGTATCCACCAACTACCTCCTCATCCCCAAAACTGAAACCTTTGTACTACCTCATACCCCCACTCATAATACTTTATCTCCTCACTGCCTATGAATTCCACTACCTGCCTAATTCTCAACACTCTACATCAAGTACAACCATCTACATCCAAACACACACCCCTCCCTCAATACAACCCCACCTCCACACCTACAGCACTACTCCAAAACCTCTCCATCCTATACTACCTACATACTTAAACCCACGGACTAAGAACTATTACCAACTCTTACTAAAGTTCACCAAACTCATAAAAAGTTTACCTAACCTCATAGTTGACGGTGACATCCATCCTAACCCTGGCCCAAGCTCACCAACTACCACTAACCCCATAGATAGAACTCCTACCAACATAAGAAGCTCACATAATGCCCCTAAATCATTTCTAGTCTGCCACCTAAATATCAGAAGTATAAATAATAAACTCCACTACCTGCATGCACTCCTAGATATACACTTACCTGACATATTCTGCCTTACAGAAACATGGCTTAAACCCACTATCCCTGACAATGAAATATTACCCCCCACTACAATATAATAAGACTCGACCATAAAGGGAGAAAATGAGGTGGAGTAGCCATCTATATAAATCCTCTCTAGAGTTATCTACAATTAGCACTCCACTTGACCTAATAACTACCAACACCGAAACAATAATCTCAAGAATTCAACTTAACAAAAACAAATCTATAAACATAGTATGTAGTTATATTCCTCCAGGCAATAATATAAACACCTTAAAAAGCACACTCCAATGGTTATCCTCCACCCACCCCCAGAAACAATCATACTTGGAGACTTCAACATCGATTGGACAACTTGTTCAGCACACTTCCCAACCACCCATATTAACTTACATGGTTTCTCCCAAACTATTACTACCCTCACCAGAATCAACAAATCTAACAAAAAGGAAAGCATTATAGACTAGATCTTAATAAATAACAAACCTCAGCTTTACAAAGCAGGCACCCTACCTGAGGACATGAGCGACCACCCCCTAACCTACATAATTAGAAAAAGAGATGACATGCCCCACCAAACCACCTTTAAAACCCTCAGGTACACAAAGAACTTTAACATAAATAGTTTCCAAGCTGATCTAAGCTTATGCAAATGGGCCATTCTTAAAACACTACCCCTTGACAAAGCAGTTTCAGAATTCAATACCACATTCCTAGCCATCTTAGACAGGTATGCTCCCACACGTAGAATCAGAACCAAAAACAAAATAGTGCCATGGCTAACAAATACTACTAGACAAAAACTTACTACTAGAAATAGAGCATGGACTTCATGGAGAGCCACCAAATCCCCAAAAGCCCACATAACATTCAAACAGATAAGAAATGAAGCTAAAAGATCTATTGTGTTAGTCAAGCAAAACTACTATTTCAATTTACAGCAAAAGCACCAAAATCAGCCTCAAAGATTCTGGTCAAGTCTGAATAAGCTGATCCACCCAGGTAAATCTTCACCCCCATCCCCTCATCTACCTTACAACTACCCCCTGAATCGGTAGCAAATACCTTTAACACTTTTTTCACTCTGACTGTTAAGTCCTTAGCCAATAATCTATCTCCCCCTCTTCTTCTACAATCTCACCTACTCATATGAACCCCCCACCCTTAAAATTTGATCCTATCCCCACAGACTATATCAAATCTTTACTTAAGAAATTAAAACCTACCACCCTTGCAGCTGACCTACTTCCCGCAGAATTCCTACAAAAGGCCGCTAAAGTAATAGCTTACCCTATCTCCATCTTAATCAATCGTACTATCCAAAAATCCTACATCCCCTCCATTTGGAAAATCACTCACATTCTTCCACTTCATAAAGGAGGTAACTCCATGGAACTCTCTAATTACAGACCTATCGCCATACTATCTTCCTTAGCCAAAATAATGGAGAAATGCATACAGAAGCAACTATTAGCCCACCTTACTCACAATTCTCTCCTAGCCTCATCCCAGCATGGTTTCAGATGAGCCCACAGTACAACCACTGCCCTTCTCTCCTTCTCTCACACAATAAATCACAACCGTAATCAAATACTGCTATCCTCTGCCCTCTTCCTTGATCTATCAAAAGTATTCAGCATGGTAAATCACAACTTACTCTTAGACTCTCTTAAATCACTGTCCATAGATAACCCAGTATGTAACTGGTTCCACTCATGCCTGACTGGTCGACAACAAGCTGTCTTGTGGAAAGATAATCTATCCCCCCTTCTACCTGTCACTGTTGGAGTACCCCAAGGTTCTATTCTGGGTCCCCTTCTTTTCTCTATATTCATCAAGGATCTGCCCAAAGTTATACCACAGGCAACTTCCATACAGTACGCAGATGATTCTACACTAATCTGCACTGCCTCTACTCCCACAGAATTACAATCCCTAACCAAGACTACCTTCAACAAAGTAGAGAACTGGCTTAATAATCGTCTTCTCCTATTGAACCCAAACAAAACCAAACTACTACTTTTCTCCCCCACCGGTAAGCTAACACCACCAATAATTACAGTCTCTTCTAACAATGGCACCGTAATTTCTCCTGAACCAAACACTAAACTACTAGGTATAATCATTGATAACAATCTGAATTATAATGCCCATATAGACAAAACTATAAAAACATTAAATAAAAAATAGGCTCCATGTATAGGATAAAGAAATTTCTAACCCCAACTGCCAGAACTGCCATAGTTCGCACACATCTTCTGTCTTCTGTTCTCTATGCCTCACTCATCCTCACTAATCTATCTAAATCAAACCTCAACAAAATCACCAGCTGCTATAACAATATAGCAAGATTTGCCACAGGCTCCACATACAGAACCCACCATTGTCATAATCTTCACAAATTAGGCTGGCTAGAATTACCCAATGAAATATACTATAACCAACTCATAGTTATTCATAAAATCCTCTACCAACCTACCAGTACCCCGATTCTAACTAAAATGATTACCCCCTATAACAACCTAACATCCCTCCGCTCATCCAGCAGAATGCTAGTACAAATGACCAAAGCCAACAACTCAGCTGGAGATTCATTGTTTTTCCAACTCTGCTGAAAAACAATGGAACTCCTTTCCCCCAGAAGTAACCACTAACAGCTCCTTGCCTCAATTCAAAATATCTCTAAAGACACACATGCACAGAGTCTGGCTATGTCCATGTCTAAACCCCAACTAAACCATACAAAAATGAGACTGAGGTAGACAGAAAATAGTCGTGCTCATATCTAAACCCCGACTAACCCAAAAACACACCAAGAAACTATTAAACCAAACTTAGCTCACAAATGTGATTACCCTTTTCTCCCTGTATAACTTACTATTCTGCCCACACTAATTGAAATCCTTCCAACCTAAACTACCTTTTCTATTTCATCTTCCTTACATTCTAACTGAAAATGCTTATCTTACAGACACACCTCTCTTAAAAAAATTGTTTTCCCTGTATATTTACTGCTTCAGCAACAATGTTTTTTATTTCCTATCTATATGTAACCTTTATATGACTTTTGTCTTTGACCTGTTGTTAACTTTCTAGAGATCTTTGTAACCTGCATTTTTTTAGTGCTACTAAACTTTTGTAAATAGATTTATTGTTAAATTTTAGATATCTTGTAACCTACATTTTTATTGTTACAAAATTTTTTGTAATGTGGAGCTTTTCTCCCTGGGCCTCCACTGAAAATGGATATGTATCCAGTCGGACTTTCCCGGTTAACAAATGTAAAATAAAATAAAATAAATAAATAAATAAATAAATAAATAAAGTGACTAATAAATCACTATCTAACACACTAACCTCTAATCTTATTAACAAATTCAAAACTTTCTTTAATATAAGTAGTATTTTTGGCCACTACTTTCTGTAGGTGTTTATCTACATAGATAGCCATACTTTCAGTTTTGCTGTTTAAGCTAGATATGATAGGTCTTGGGGGAGGGTCATTCAAATCCTTATGGATCTTAGGAATTCGAAAGATTTGAATAATCCTGGGGTCATCTAGAGAAAAATATTTTCTTATGGCATCTGCGATTCTCCCAGTGCAAAACCATTCTTCTATCAATGAATTAATAAAGGAGTATGACTTTTTAATATCTCTAAAAGTAATTGTTTTATAAAAATTAATAACAGACAATAATTCAAACAGTTTATGTTCATGCATATTTCTGCCTAAAACCACTATTGCTCCCCTCTTGTCTGCTTTAAAAAGTAGTAATTCATCATTCTTAATAAAGTTGTAAAACAATTCTCTTTCTCTTCCAGACATATTGTAATAACTATAATTAGACTTATTCTCTAAAACATCAATTTGCAGTTTGCAGCTGTTGACAAACATCTCTAGTTCTTTTCTCAATGGTGGATGAAATAGTGTGGGCTTACAAAATCTTTCCGTATGTGATGTTTCATTTTTAAATAAAAACTTAAAATTAATCTGCCTTACATAATCTCTAAGGCTATTTAATATCTCCATTTTGTCAGCCCTCTTCACTGGTAAAATATTCCACCCTTTGCTTAACATAAAACATTCATCAAATGACAACTTACAATCACACAAATTAACTATTTTAAAGGAAACAGTACCTATGTTCTTCTTCCAGTTTTTTGTCTGTTGTCCATTCTTGACAAAACCATTATTTGACGTAGCAGTTACTTGTGCCCAAATTTTGTCATGGCTATTATTTTGTTGGTAAACATAAACAGGTTGGGATGCAGTAACTCTCTGAAAACCTTGTTGAACTTGCTTATTTGCTTGTTCAACTGTTAAATTTATGTTCGCTGCAGCATGTACATTATCAGGGAATAAAGAACTAGGGAATAATTCAGGCTGAACTTTTTAGTTCCTCTGCTTTTGTAACAAATGCTCTGATCTTCTTAACACATTTGTCTCATTACTGCTGTTCTCTGTATTTCCTGTTCGCACATTAGCTACCTCATCACGGGAAGATGGCACGCTATATGCATAAGCCACTCCCCCTTCATAATCAGCAAAATCATGTTCATACTTCTTAGTTTTCCTTTTGCATAACACATCATTTAATTTTATTAATTGGTCTTGGATTAGGCACATTTTAATTAAAAATTGTCAATAGATGTTGTTTCTTTTAACTTATCAAAGTCAGAGTGGATTTTATCGTTTAAACTGAACGTGTTACTTTTATTAAATGAAATGAGTAATTTCATATACTGAAACCCAGTTTTTTGATTAATTACCAACCATTTGTCTAATAGCTCTTTAGGAAACTCATTGCCTGCAGGTAATTTTGTTACCCTCAAACCTTTGGCCACCCTTTGAGCTTTTCAGACTGTTCTCAAAGTAGATATTGTCTCACTGCAGGTGCTTTAGTTTTGTCATATCTTCCTCTAATTGCTGAAAGGCATCTGCATGACTTGGATTAGAAACTTCAAGTCTACAGGGTTCTCTGCTTAGAAACAGACCCACGGGTGGTGATAAGCAACCCAAAAGGACCTCTTCACTCCTACTGTTACCAGGACCCATGTTATTCTGCTTGGAAAATGATGTACTGGCTATCTCTTCTTAATTAGTAATAAAGGAACCAATAGGAGTATCGTTTAAAGTACATCCAGTAGGCAGAGACGTAAAACCAATCCCAGAAGCAGTGTGATTCTCCATAACACTGAACTCAACTCCAAACATCTATTTTGTAACAGTGTGCTAAATGTAGGTTTTAAACCTCAAAACGTCTAAAAATAAACAAAAAACAATGAAAAAATCACTTAAATCACTTTAATAAACTAATAAAACAACTCCAATAAGTGCTTTCATCGATGTTAAGATTTATTCAGAATGAAGTATTCAAGACAATGAACCATATTTAAATCATTAAAAAAAATCACAAGACAACCAATTAGTGTTTTAACCCTTTGCATTTTAAATTCTTGGTGGTTGATGCTTTGAAAAATGCAGAATGTTTATTAAATCCTGAAGAAGAGTTAGGATGCTTAAAGTACAGTTGTCAAGTGAGACTAAATACTTCCTACCCCCTGATCTAAATAATCAAGAAAATGTTATTATGTATTTAATATGCAAACAGTTAAAACATTAATTGGTTGTCATGTGATTTTCTAATGATTTAAATATGGTTCATTGTCTTGAATACTTCATCTGAAGAAGTCTTAACATAGATGAAAGCACTTACTGGAGTTGCATAACACATCATTTAATTTTATTAATTGGTCTTGGATTAGGCACATTTTAATTAAAAATTGTCAATAGATGTTTCTTTTAACTTATCAAAGTCAGAGTGGATTTTATTGTTTAAACTGAACGTGTTATTTTTATTAAATGAAATGAGTAATTAAATGAAATGAGTAATTTCATATACTGAAACCCAGTTTTTTGATTAATTACCAACCATTTGTCTAATAGCTCTTTAGGAAACTCATTGCCTGCAGGTAATTTTGTTACCCTCAAACCTTTGGCCACCCTTTGAGCTTTCAGACTGTTCTCAAAGTAGATATTGTCTCACTGCAGCTGCTTTAGTTTTGTCATATCTTCCTCTAATTGCTGAAAGGCATCTGCATGACTCGGATTAGAAACTTCAAGTCTACAGGGTTCTCTGCTTAGAAACAGATCCACGGGTGGTGATAAGCAGCCCAAAAGGACCTCTTCACTCCTACTGTTACCAGGACCCATGTTATTCTGCTTGGAAAATGATGTACTGGCTATCTCTTCTTAATTAGTAATAAAGGAACCAGTAGGAGTATCGTTTAAAGTACATCCAGTAGGCAGAGACGTAAAACCAATCCCAGAAGCAGTGTGATTCTCCATAACACTGAACTCAACTCCAAACATCTATTTTGTAACAGTGTGCTAAATGTAGGTTTTAAACCTCAAAACGTCTAAAAATAAACAAAAAACAATGAAAAAATCACTTAAATCACTTTAATAAACTAATAAAACAACTCCAATAAGTGCTTTCATTGATGTTAAGATTTATTCAGAATGAAGTATTCAAGACAATGAACCATATTTAAATCATTAAAAAAATCACATGACAACCAATTAGTGTTTTAACCCTTTGCATTTTAAATTATTGGTGGTTGATGCTTTGAAAAATGCAGAATGTTTATTAAATCCTGAAGAAGAGTTAGGATGCTTAAAGTACAGTTGTCAAGTGAGACTAAATACTTCCTACCCCCTGATCTAAATAATCAAGAAAATTTTATTATGTATTTAATATGCAAACAGTTAAAACATTAATTGGTTGTCATGTGATTTTCTAATGATTTAAATATGGTTCATTGTCTTGAATACTTCATCTGAAGAAGTCTTAACATAGATGAAAGCACTTACTGGAGTTGCATAACACATCATTTAATTTTATTAATTGGTCTTGGATTAGGCACATTTTAATTAAAAATTGTCAATAGATGTTTCTTTTAACTTATCAAAGTCAGAGTGGATTTTATTGTTTAAACTGAACGTGTTACTTTTATTAAATGAAATGAGTAATTAAATGAAATGAGTAATTTCATATACTGAAACCCAGTTTTTTGATTAATTACCAACCATTTGTCTAATAGCTCTTTAGGAAACTCATTGCCTGCAGGTAATTTTGTTACCCTCAAACCTTTGGCCACCCTTTGAGCTTTCAGACTATTCTCAAAGTAGATATTGTCTCACTGCAGCTGCTTTAGTTTTGTCATATCTTCCTCTAATTGCTGAAAGGCATCTGCATGACTCGGATTAGAAACTTCAAGTCTACAGGGTTCTCTGCTTAGAAACAGATCCACGGGTGGTGATAAGCAGCCCAAAAGGACCTCTTCACTCCTACTGTTACCAGGACCCATGTTATTCTGCTTGGAAAATGATATACTGGCTATCTCTTCTTAATTAGTAATAAAGGAACCAGTAGGAGTATCGTTTAAAGTACATCCAGTAGGCAGAGACGTAAAACCAATCCCAGAAGCAGTGTGATTCTCCATAACACTGAACTCAACTCCAAACATCTATTTTGTAACAGTGTGCTAAATGTAGGTTTTAAACCTCAAAACGTCTAAAAATAAACAAAAAACAATGAAAAAATCACTTAAATCACTTTAATAAACTAATAAAACAACTCCAATGAGTGCTTTCATTGATGTTAAGATTTATTCAGAATGAAGTATTCAAGACAATGAACCATATTTAAATCATTAAAAAAATCACATGACAACCAATTAGTGTTTTAAATCTTTGCATTTTAAATTATTGGTGGTTGATGCTTTGAAAAATGCAGAATGTTTATTAAATCCTGAAGAAGAGTTAGGATGCTTAAAGTACAGTTGTCAATTGAGACTAAATACTTCCTACCCCCTGATCTAAATAATCAAGAAAATTTTATTATGTATTTAATATGCAAACAGTTAAAACATTAATTGGTTGTCATGTGATTTTCTAATGATTTAAATATGGTTCATTGTCTTGAATACTTCATCTGAAGAAGTCTTAACATAGATGAAAGCACTTACTGGAGTTTTTATTATTTTATTAAAGTGATTTAAATGATTTTTTATTGGTTTTGGTTTATTTTTGGACCTTTTGTGGTTTAAAACCTGTGTTTAGCACACTGTTACAAAACAGCTGTTTGAATAATTTTGCTTAGTTGCCAGTAGCTTTCCTGGTTAAAATGAAGCAATTTCGATCACAAGTGAATCAAGCTAACAGCATCCAGATTTCAACTTTGGTTTAAAGTTATTTACTGTATATAGTTGACAACATGGCATTTTTTCACTTCAAATACTAATAGGCTGAATTTTCATTGTTAAGGCTTTTATTGGACACCAATTTGATTGGTGCAACTTTTATTTCTAAGGTTGTCATTGATCAGCTATTTGATTGGTTACCCATTTCTTAAAGATTTAAATATTCTTAGTGATTGGTTTATATTTTTGAGTTACTGATTGTCAGCTGAGGTTTGTTTGGTTTTTATCAGTATTTAACTGGCATATTTTGAATGTTTTATTCATGGTTCTGATAATGTTTGAAGACAAAAGCACTTAACTGTGATTGATTCCGTTTGGTGTATTAAACTTCTGTATCTAGTGCTACCCAATCAATGGATTTTTATTTTTTCTTAGAGGTGAAGAATTGGTAAAACAAAAGCTATAGTAATGTTTTATACTGAATTGTTGATGAAATGTAATTTGCTAACAATTTTCTTAATATTAATAACTTATGATGTAATGTTATTAACTCTAACTGTACATATTAATGGAAAGAAGTAAAGTTAGATGTTTGTTACTTAGAAGAACAGTTTAAAAGAATTATTAAAAATGAGAAACTTACAAAGGAAATTAGCAGTTACCGTATGCTGTGAATTGTCATTTTCACATGCTATAATCAAATTCTAATGTCAAGATATGAAGCTTAGATCAGAACAGCAGTTCACAATGGCTACAATACATTCAAATTAAAGTGGCAGGATTTTTTTGATATATAGTCAAGATTGCTTGTAATACTAGATTTAATAAAAAGAATAAACATCTTATGAATAATTTGCATATACACAAGAAACAACATGTCCACTGTGTAAGATTAATAAAAGATCAGTATAAGCAAGTTCAGAAATATACAAACATAATGTAATCTCCAATAGAGAGCTGATGATTAAATAGCTCTTTGATGGGAGATTTTAGAAATATAAGTTATATAGAATAAGGTAGAAATTAGTGGGCAAATAAGGCAGAAAAGGTATATTTAAATAACAAAACTATTTATAGGAAAGATATGTATTACATATACCTGCATATGGCAGGAATGTGAATGTATAAGATCTCATGTAGCTTACATAGAAAATAATTTAAAATATTTGAAAATATCCTGAAAGCTGAAATTTGAAACTTGGTCATGTGATCGTTGAAACTTTTTGCACGTCATATTACTATATTCAGTAGTACTACCTGAAATAATTAATTTCAAATGTCAGAGCTGAACTTTGAGTATTATTTTGCTGAATCAGTACATCCATTTTGATAGAAAGTAAAGTAGATTTTTTCAATATGTTTGAACCTGTGAAGTGAGAACAGACTGCAAACTTTTTTTTTACTCCATAGAAATACCAATACATTGTTTTTGACCTCAGCTGTAAGTTTACATTCCAATTTGTTCTCCTTATTTCCTTAGAGATTTAGTTATAATAATTTGGAATGAGCAAATACTTTAGGAATATTTAATGGATAATTTATTCTACTATTACATAAATAGGTATATAGTACACTATTTGTTGGCTTATTTAATATTTGTGATTAATAGAAGAGGATTATTGAACCTTTATGTAGTAATGTGAAGAATAGTTTTAAATGGCAAAATATATAACTAAATTAATAGTCTCTTATTATTTTTAACTTTTATATAATATTATATTAATTCTTAGTAAGTCACTCACAGACAAAGTAGGAACTTTGGTATTCATGGTAGGTTGTGTTTTATTAGTAATATATACAGTTACGGTTGTAGGCCTGTATTTTTTTATTTATGAGTTTTAGTATTTTAGTTTGTAGAAAGAAAGAATTCAAAAATGTGGAATGTTAAGGTAGCACTGGAAGAATGCATTAAAGTCTTATATACTATTAAATCAATATGGTGGATAAATGTGCCATATTGTCTTTTAAAAGAAATCGTTTTAAGTATACAATATGGATAGTTTTAATTTATTGTCTAGTAATGTAAATGGATTAAATAATGGCAGTGAAAGGAAATCATTAATGAGATATCTAAAATTAAATAGAGACATTATATTCTTGCAAGTGACTTACTTGATAGATATGGATATACAACATTTTAATAAATTAGGTTACAAAATGTTATCTTTCTTTTAGCAAAAAGAGGAAAAGACCTACTACACCTTTGAGAAAATCTACTGTAATGCCCAAGGTCATGAAATTCATTAATGATCCCAAAGGAATGTATGCATTTGTAGTAATGAAATATAATGGCAACCTCTATACACTAGCTAATTTTTGCTGGATCACTGGAATAGGTGCAAGAGAGGCTAAAGATCATTTAAAGTCACTACACAGTCACTGGAAGTATAATTTAATTTTTACATGGGACTTTAACTGCATACCTAGTATAGACAATACAAGTAACAGAAGGAAGCCAAAATTCTGGCATCAGCTAAAGCACTAAATAGATGGATTAGTAATAATAATTTAGTTGATTTAGTAGTAAAAGTAGAAGATAAGTCATTGTTTTTCACTCATTATTTTTATGCACAAGGGACACAAACTATAATTGATAGGAATTATGCATCTACAGATTTACTTAAAGTGAATTATTTTAAAACTATTTCCTTTTGTTTATCTGATCATGATGCATTAAGCATTAATATATTAATGGATATAAGGAAATTTCAGATTATTTATAGGATCCCAGTGTATATTATGAAATTAAACAAATTTAAGAGTTATCTTAAGGAACAAATTATTTTTTTCTTTGAATGATAATGGTCAGGTTATTAAAGTCATACTATGGGTCTTCTTAAAAATGCATATTAAAGATAGAATGGGAAGAAGGGCTGGTAATAAAATAAAAGAGTGGGATAAAGAGTCGTTAGAAATACAAGATGAAATACACAAAGTGAGGTCTGAATAACAGAGAAATTAAATAATACCAAAGTCATTAAAACAATTAATGACAAAATACCAAACTGTTTTAACACATAAAGTGGAGATACCTTTAGAAAAAACAAAATTGCTCAGTTATGTGATGGTTTCAAAAAATCTACATAGATTAGATAATAGAAATAAGATGTTAAGCAAAAAGGCACAAATCAATAATATCCAAAATCCTCACATTAATAAAGTTACTTCAGACTTAGAAGAATGCTTAATATTTTTAAAAATTCCATGAAGATCTTAATAAAGATAAAAATAATAATCCTTATAAAAGGGAAAATAGTAAAGCTCCATGATTAGATGGTTTAAGTATGGAATCATATAGTCTGCTTCCATTAAACATTTTAGAATTATTGAGTGACATTTTCAGGATGATTCAGTGACAAAATAATTCCTCCCTCATGGAAATTTTTGTAATCTCACCTATACTTAAGCAAGTAATGGATAATAAGTTAGTTTCCTCATATATACCTATTTCATTATTAAATGCAGATGATAACATATTTGCTTTAATTAGTAAAGATCAAACAGGATTTATAGTCAATAGATTAATGTATGGTAATATAAAAATGTAGTAACTATCTTAGATTTAGTGAAAGGAATTAACAAGAAATTGACCCTAATTAACTTAGATATCTAGAGAGATTTTGACTTTATAGATTGGAACTACTTGTGTAAAACTTTAGAAGTGTTTCCACTTCCAGAACACTTTATTGGAATATTAAAAATGTATCAAGACTCCAAAGCATATGTTAAATTTGGATCTTTCGCAAGGATTCACTTTAAACAAAGTCATAAAGCAAGGGTGCCCCTTGGTCTCTCTACTATTTGCATTAGTTATTGCCCTTAGGTAATAGTATAAGAAGCAATGAAAAATGATGGATTCTCAATTAACAAGGATTATTAATCTAAAATACAGCTTTTTGCAGATGATATTTTACAACTATAGGAGATTTTAATTATTCAATTGAAGAAATAGATGAGAAAAGTGAAAAGTTTCAAGAAGTATTGATGCTGAAATTTAATAATAATAAAACGGAAACTTTAGTGTTAAATCAATTAGTAGATAGTAAGTTTAAAGATAAATATAAATATAATTGGGAAGGAAAAGAACTAAAATGTTTAGGAATAAAAATTTATCAAAATGTGAGTAAGATTATTAATAATAATTTTGAAAAAATAATTGAAGAAATGTTCCTTCTCATTAAAAATGGAATAGTTTTTGTTTTTTTTACTTTGGAGGACAGGTTAGTACTTATTAAAATGATCACATTACACAAGAGTATATACATATTGCATTCAATAGCTTTAGAAAATCGAAACAGATGTTAATCTCATTTTTGACATATTCTAAAAATCCGAGAACTACGTATAGACATCATATAAGATTATGGGAGCATGGTGGTATTAGCTTCCCAGCTGTATATGAATATATGTTGATTTAAAAAGGCTTAATAACACAATTATATGCTAATCAAATGCACAAACATCATCAAGATCTCAAAAAAATGTAAAGAGGAAGATAGGAAAATGTCAGAATGGCAACCAAACATTAATTTTGCAAATCCTATAGCCAAGTGTAAATTCTGCATAGCTCATAAATCATTGCAGAAAAGAGATCCATAAATACCAACATCATTACCACAAGATCCTTGGCAAAAGATACCTACTGACTTGTATGAATTTGAAGGCAAAAACTGCCTCATAGTTGTAGGCTGTTATTCCTGTGTCATAGAAATACTAAATGTATGAACCATAATGAGCCAACAGATAATATCCAACTTCAAAAGGGTCTATATTATATCCTCGAAAAGGCATTCCACCAAACGCCTCTTCATCAACCCTTAAACCACAAAATCACAAAACAACAAACATTCACATCAGCGATGGAAAATAAATCACTTGGCCATCCCTGTTAGCTTGCCATTTTACCCACTGTAGTGCAATCGTGGAGTTGTTATATTTAGTTAGGGGTAATGTGGGGGGCAGAGCCCCCCACTTTGTAATGTTTGCAGTGATGTAGTTTTCTTTTTAGGGCAAGCAATTTCTTTCCCAGGGAAAGAAATCACTGATGTGACCGTTTGCTGTTTTGTGATTTCATGGTTTAAGGGTCAATGAAGAGGCGTTCAATGGAACGCCTCTTTGATGATATAATATAGACCCCTTCAAAATCATGTTCTTAAGATATAGGATACCTATTGAACTGGTTGCAGTTAATGGTGCACAGTTTATGTTAACTAAAGTTTGTTGACAACTGTGGTTTTACTCATACTACAAATCTTTTATTTTATATAATACACCTATTCCCACTTGTGTCACAAAAATAAAATACCCTGTTTTATGGAGTATCTGAATATTAGTAAGAAAAGTCATCACCAAGAACTGGAAGAATCAGACTACACCTACTATGAAAGAATTTGTGCATTTGGCAACTGAGTTTGTCATATTGAAATTATCACAATCAAAGCAAGAATGTCTAGAATCACCAAGTTCAAAGAACTGCTGGATAAACAGAGGTTAATTAACTAACACTCATCACAATTTTTACTGTTTAAAAAGCTTTGTTTTATAGTAGACACCAATGTAAATAGTTATTTTAATTAATTATTATTATTCTTTTACATATGTATATTTGTTTTATAATATTTCTATTATCATATATTAATGTTTTGCTGTTAACATTTTCAATAAAAAAATTGAGAAAAAAACAGAAGATCAAAAAGCATTTGTTAAAACAAAGGCAATTTTCATAAGGTAAAAAGGAAGAAGAGGCACCTTATTTGAATAGAATGGTAAAGAAAATAAAAAAAAATAATAAGGGAAATAAGAAATGAGAAAGGAGAAATTGTTAGAAGTTAACAGATAATAATGAAGGTAGTAAAGGTGCATGTAGAAAAGACATTTAAAGAAAGTAAGATAAAAAGAAAACAAAAGTGGAAAGTAAGAAATTTGACAGAACAGGATGCTAAAATAGAAAAAGAAATTACAGTGGAAGATGTAAACAATATATTAAGGTTGGTGAATGTCTTCTACTTTCATTTCTCAGCCATAGAAGTTATAACTTGATTTTTACACACATGTAATGTACACCGTGCTTACTTTTAAAAAAGAAAACTTAATTTGTGAATAGCCTTCTTACACTCCTCAGGCGGCATAACAAACATACAGAGTACTTTCACCTTTTTCAGATATACTGCATTATTTCTTCTGCACTTTTTCCACAAGTGGTTAAGAAATGTTATTTCACCATGTTTACTTCATTTTTGCATTTGACCTTATTATTTTTTTCTGCTGCTGCCCAGGTTGGTAATATGCTACTAGTGGTGTTGAACAGAGTAAAATACCGTGGTGATACTTCACTTCCATGCACTTTTTTCTATTAATTTTAGTAGCAAACTAAAAATACCTTGAATCACAGTCAGCTGCCAGTTTTCCTGCACTAAAAGAAGTGGAGTTGGTGATTTCCTAGCTAACTGATTGCCAAAGACAGGTGAGGCCATCCCTTCAACTGAGTCACATATCTAATGATGTTGCCATGCTGCAAACATCAGTGTGGTGGCTAACAAACTGAACTATGGGAATTGTAATTTAAAGTGCTCACTCAGAAATTCATGGCACCCTGTTATTTTACAATACATTTTGGTATTTTCAGGCAAATACTAGATAGTTGAGAGGTATGAGTTCTTGTGCTACACCTGACCTCCCCAGGACATGAAATTAGAGTATCAGTTTGCTAGTCATTTGGTCAGATAAGTCACTAAACAATCTTCTTGTTAAATGTACATTGCTAGTGACTGCAATTGCATTGATCATATTCACAAATCTTTACAATATTCATTAACTAGGACCACTACAGAGTGTAGAATATATGCATGCATCAGTTGTGCACATATCTATACTTCATAATTGCAAAGAGAGGCTTCTCTCTCCCTTTGGGAGATGTGATGATAAGTAAAGCAGAGATACTAGAGTTTTATGTACATTACAAATATGCACTGTAGTATTGACATTTTAAGACTATAGTCAATAACAGCCATTCTAAGAATGTACATATGCATAATGGTCTCTGTCTTGAGTCTTGTACTTGTGTGTTTATAATGGCTGATGTGTTAATATCATGTTAACTTAGTTTGGGCATAATAAAGGCTTGCTGTTTGACTAAAATACCAGTGTATCATGACATTTCTGACACAGTCATTAACCATGACTGGGTAACCAGTTAGGCATAATGACACATACATACTGCATACATGAGGCATAAAGAGAGCCTTCAGAACTGCACTTTGTGGTAAAATAAAGTTTGAATTAAAAATGCCAATTAATTTCATTTGTTACGCTAAAAGGACTATAAATAGAAAGAGTTTTAAACCTGAAGGTACCCATTTGGGGTAGAGAAACTGGTAGTTAGTGTGCATCAGCTTCACACAATGTTTATTTTGAATGAAGTGTTATGTAGCTTTGAGTGCTGTCATTTTGAAGCTGCACTATTTATTTGTTTCTGGACTTGAACTTTTCTGTTGTGTCACTATTGTACATTTTGTATAATGGTAGAACTGTTGCTGCTTGATGAAACAGCCATGGATGGGCCCCAAAGCATTGCACTGATGCCAATGAATGCATTTCTGTACTTGTATGCCTTAAAGAGATAATTAAATATAATTAATTATACCTTTAAATATAATTAAATATAATTATTTCTACTCCATAAATGTATACCCCTTTTCTTCATTTTGCTCTTAATAACCTCCAGTTTTGCCTGAATATGAGTATGTTCAATACAGCACCCATTTCACCTTTTCTCTTTTTCCTGACAAAGATGCTCCATACTCTGTACCTCATCCATTCCTGAAATGACACACTCTGGGGTCATCTACAACAAGAAACAGTGTTGTAAGTGTCCCCTTATCAGTCCACTTGGATTGTGATGTTTCTTATGGCTGCCCTTCTAGACCTCTCCTTATTTAATTGTTTACAACTCTCTTTCATATTGTAAATGCTCTTTACTACACCATCTATTTAGTTTTCTACAATGTGATCTTTCACATTTCCACTATCACCTTTATCCCCTTTTCATAAGTATAAATAGGTTAACCTCACATTCCAAGGCACCCCCCCTCTTTTTTCTGTTAATGTCTGAGAAGTCACTGTCCACTCTCTGTTGCTGGATATTCTGCCATTTGGGGGAAAGAAACAAGATTAGATTGCTGTATAGTCTGGGTTCAATCGACTGTTTGTGGTTGAGTGATGGCTATGGTAGACATTTGGTTACAGTTATCCCTCCCGTTGTTGCTGTTATTCAATGTCCTGTATGTAGCACAATGTGCGTGTGTGGTGTGTGTGTGTGTGTGTGTGTGTGTGTGTGTGTGTGTGTGTGTGTGTGTGTGTGTGTGTGTGTGTGTGTGTGTGTGTGTGTGTGTGTGTGTGTGTAGGGTGGTAGCTGTCTCCTTTAGATCTTTGTTTCATGTCATCAAGATTACTAGATGGATTATATGCTCCTTTGAGTATGCTTTAGGTGCAGGCTCAAACTGGAATTTGCTTTTCCTCTACCATCTACCCTATTCCTTGTAATGCTGACAAGTATCCTCAATAACTCACTGAGGAATTGCCTACATAAGTTAATTCTAGATGATTTCAGCATCTAAAGCAATGTTAATTTAGTGATTTTTACCAAAGAAATAGTTAAAGCTATTAGTGAGATTTCTCAGGAAACACCTCTTCAATCCACAAAAAAGGTCACTCACTAGACTTGATTATCTGTGTAGGTGTGGCAATCGTTGACATGGTGGTAGAATAATTCTCTTAGACAGATATCATCTCATCTGTTTTGGTACTGATAAGTCACAAGATCTTGTGCTGGAAAAGTAGAAGCATAAAGTAATAAATATGATTAGTAATGATGCGGCTGTTGTATCTCATATGCTCCTTTGGGAATGCAGTACAGATAATTCTGTGCAGTTAGTGATTACCTATAGCGAGGCCAGCAATAATGTTCATAATCACGTACTATGTGCTATATGCTTCCTGCCTATACTGGAATGTGAGCTCTCATATTCCTGAAGACAAGATTGGGCTGCATCAGCATTATACTGTTTATGACAGAAAAAAAAATCGCACACAAAAAAGCAGTGGTCTTTTTCAGAGAGATTTCTGCCACCTATAGCCAAGCAGTTTGGCTTCTCTAGTTCATACACTACAAACTCTATTACTAACTGGGCCATGTTTCTGTCTTTGATAGTCTGAGGCTGTTATTTATTTTGTGCAGATGAGGTTGAATAAATGCCACTAGAGCATCTCCTAGAAGATTTCACTGGGCTAATCATTTTCCCCTGCAGTTGCCTCTGAAAAGGACTGGTAAAGGATTCTAGTATAATACATACTATTCTGAGGTCTTGACTTTATTTCTGATTTTTACTCAGCTCCTTGTGGACTGGACTATAATCCACGTAGGATGGCCTCACCTTGCTTAGAGGTACTGGGCACGAATACTTCTCCGGACTGCACAGTACTTGAACCAGTTCCCTTCTAATAGGACCATCACTTGACCCAGACATTGTAGAAAATGTGAAGTTGGTGATTATACTTCCACTTATTTGTAATGTTTGTAGTCTGTGTACAACCTGAGTCAATGTTAACAACTCTTTGTCTCCACGGTCCTTGAATCCCCTTTGTGAAATTGATGCACAACCCACCAGCTGCAGCCTTGATGAATTCATATTTGACATTATTGACTGCAGAATCCTGTGGGATGCTGAGTCACCTTCTCTACTTCCAAAGTGGCTCTTTTGTTATAGTCTGTTACAGAATTTGAATAATTTGCCTCTTCCCAGTTTGGATGCATGGCAGATTATAGGTCTAAGGATTATTTCTTCTTTGCACTTTCTTTTGTATTATCTATTATGCAAACAGTACTAAAACTGAAACTCCCTTTTCGTAAATAAATCTAGAGGCCTTCTTTGAATTAATGTATGACTGCATGAGGAATGACTGACTAAAACTCAGCGCTATTAAGACAATGGTTATTATTAATGCATGTGACCTCAATGCTCACCACATCTCTAAATCTTGTTCCCCTCATAATTCATGATAGAACTAAATGAGAGCTTGTAAATAGGGTATGGAACCTGTAAGCAATTCTTGATGACCATTTCTCACTTAAGGACCCGGGGCAGCAATTGCTAAATCTTATTACTATATGTGAGGAATATTACTTGACTTAGGTACCTTGCTCTGTCAAAGGACATTGTGAAAGCAGTACATGCTTTAATCTCTTTATGAATGGCTTACTGTAGTGACCTTTACGGAGGACTTAGTAGTCCCGAGCCTGAGCATCTTCATTATATTTTGGGCTCTGTAGCTCATTTCTAGAAGATACTTCCCTTTACAGCCATATAACCCTGGCCTGTGCTCAGTTCTTGTGTTTTAAGTACTGAAAAAAAAATAAGAAGCCAAAGTTGTAGTTAGCTGCAACACATCAAACTTTACTGGTGCTTCTGGTACACAATCCGAACAGAACAGATTTACTTTTGCTGACCCGTGGAAGGAAAGAGATGAAAAGCTTGCATTTTGTGATCCTTGGCTAATGAGAATGAGTATTCAGTTAAATATGAGCAGTTGAAACATTTGTTGGTTAAAGAAGTTACTTTTTTTATGATATTACACTGCTTGAGTAGTGTTAGTTTGAATATCACTCCTAGAGGCCTGAGAGTTGATTGGCTGCCTGCTTTTGAATTCTTGGATGATGAACTTGATCTTTTTAATGAATGGAATGCCATTTCTTTGCAATGCATGTTAGGATGGCTTAACATGCTCATTAAGAGAAATTTAAGGTCACATGGTAAAGTTCACAGCAATATTATACAGCTGCAGGAGTCTCTTATTAAACAGACGTCAGAGACTGTGTTTTTTAACAAGATGAACGATACAAAAGTCCGAGTGAGCAAGACGGAGGCTGAGATAATGGAAGGAAAGAAGAAAATGTTGGAACAGGATGTTAATGATTACAAATGCGACCTTATATTTTCCTGGCAATGAAAACCGAGGAAGGGAAAATCTAATATGAGTCCAGTCGAAGGTAAATCACGAGTATGGCAAGATTCTTCAGTCTGGTCTAAGTAAACTGTTTCCAGCAGTAAAAAACGTGGTTAGTTTGAAAATCTGAACATGGGAGATAACCAACAATAGGGGTATGTACCAGAGGAACAACATTCGAGTCCTGATTCTACCAATGGACGAGGGTAAAAAAAAAACAAGACAGAGGGAGGAAGAATTAAGCTCCAATAGATAGAGCATAGACATTTTTGGACATTCTGTTGGTAGGTACGTAGAAAGAACTCCTCAGAATAGTCTTGTGAATTATGAAAGTAGTTTAAACATTGTGAATTTGTCTCAAACAGCAGACGCATCGGTGTTCAGTGAAAAAAAATATTTAGTTGTCCATTCCTTATTTTAACACCCTGTCAAAACGTTAACGGGTAAGCATGTGGCCCCCCCCTCAGCAGCTGCCCCATGAATTAAGTTATTAAAGAGGACGCTAGGAGTTTGTTGTTGAAGAGGATGAAATTTGTCCCCACAAGAATTCTGCCTTTGGCAGACCTTTTGGAGATCAAGCTTTTTTGCAATTCAAGTGTTTTTTGTAGTAAGAAAATGATTAACCCTGTTGAAGATTTGGAAATGAATTATTCCCTCTTGGATTTAACTATGCATGAAAATGATTTATATATTTATGCATAAGATGTAAATAGTGGTGATGACGAAGATCCCATTACTTCCCAAGAAAGTTTTGTCATAGGTTATGGGAAAAGACAGTGTAATTTAAGTAGAAGGGAATGGGAAGCACTAAACAAACTTTGTGACGTTAATAAGGATTATATATTTACCTAAGCAGACAAGGATGGGAACTGGGTGATGACTAAGACTAGTTATAACAAAATTGTGGGAGATTTGTTATTAAATAATGAGAATTATCAAACATTTTCTAGTAATCCCATGTTAAAGTTCAATTCTGCTTTGTTAGAACTGTTAGAGAGGGGAAAACATTTAGGGTTTTTGTCAACCTCAGATGTCAGGAAGCTGCATATTAAACACTCCAGGGATGCTATATTTTAAGCCATACCCAAGATCCATAAAAATATGTTGAACCCTCCAGGTAGACTGATTGTATCAAGTATTAATGCTTATTTACAAAATGTAGGTATCTTTTTGTAGACTCATTTAAATATATATCTGGTCAGGGTTCCTTCTCACATTAAGAACACAAATGAATTTTCTAAAACTGTTGGGGGCTTGGAATGGCAGGGAGATTTTTTGGGGCTTGTGTGAATGTGAAAGCCCTATATACTAGCATCAGTAAGAGCTGGGGTTTGGAAGCAGTGGAATAAATGTTAGAGGAAGGTCCCCGAATGGCTTTTTAATTCAGTTATTAGAATTTTCCCTCACACACAATTATTCTGTGTTCAGTAATGAGATATTATTACAGACAGAGGGCAAAGTGATGGGTGCTTATTATGCCTCCTCATATCCCATAATTTTTATGGCTTATTTTGAGAATTCATTTATTTACTCTACTGAATTTTTTTTCTCAACATGTAGTTATTTATAAGCGGTACATACATGATTTAATTTTTATCTGTAAGGATAAAGTGAGGGATTTTGATGGATTTATGGAGGAGCTGAGTAAGATTTTTTTTTGGTTTAGAATACATATAGACTGCACAGGCAAGTGATGCAGTTTCTTGACAATGAGTTATATGTTGGCCTTGACAATTGGGAAAAGTTTAGACTGTATACAAAAAGTACAGCTGTTAATAGGGGTCTACTTCACCCTGTCGAAGGTCGACAATATCAAAGCTGATATTCTCGGCACCAAAATGTCGAAAGTGAAAGTCATTGCACGTGTAAACAGAAATCTCCGTAAGGGGAGATTTCCATTTACTGCTATGTAGTGCAATCTCGGAGTTGGTATATTTAAGTAGCAGGGGTGTGGGGGGTGCAGGGAGGCTTGCCCCCCTGCATAGAGCAATTTGTGTTGTGTTTGGGTGTTTTTTTTTTGTGTGTGTGTGTTCGATGTTTGGGGGTTTCGACATTTTAGTGTTGATTATTATGCTGTCCACAGTTTGAGTTTTCGACAGCGTAATATAAATGCGTTAATAGCTTTCTTTATGCTGACAGCATTCATCCCCCACATTTATTAAACTCATTATCTTACGAGGAATTAAAATGTATTTTAAATAACACATCAGAGAAGTCACAGTTAGAAAATGAGTTTTTTTTTTAAAGTTTAGAAAATTTTGTTGAGTAGGGGATATTCCATGGATGCTATAAAAAAGTTTGAGGCAAAACTGATGGGGGCTAGAGAAGTAGGGCACATGTATATGACCACTTTTTGGAGGTTGGTAAATAGAGATGGCATAAGAGGACATCTATTTTGTCAGCAGATTTTCTCCCTTTTCTGACATATTGAGAACTTTGATCAGTAGTTTATGGCCTATCATTAGTCAGGATGAGGTGTTGGGTAACATTTTTCCTAAAAGGGTATCTTTCTCATATGGAAGATTTTTGAATTTAAAAGAAATTTTGAATTTGAAGAAATTTCAAGAAGGGACCCTTTTGGGGTTTTTTTCCCTTGTGGGAGATGTAAAATTTGTGGAAGAATAAAAAATGTAACTGGTAATAAGATCAATGGAAGAAGGTACAAAACCTCTGAACGTTTTGATTGTTGATCTTGGGGTGTTGTATACATCATAGGTTGTGGGTGTATACCCACAAAGTTGTGTATAGGACAGATCAAGAGAATGGTCAAAAATCAACTATCAGAGCATTTGGAAGATATTATAAACTGCAATTTAGATAGTCCTGTTGCTCAGCATTTCCATTTAGTGCATGCAGGATATGATAGCAGTTTTTTTCATAGCATCCTAGCTAAACCTCACATTAATTCGGGGACTGATTTTGCACATAGGTTGTTAGAAATGGAAACCAGATTTATTATTAATTATAAAACTTTTCAACCTAATTGCACGAATTTAGATATGAATCTTAATATTTAATTTTATATTTTAGTCAGTTAAGTATATAAAGTTATTTTGTCATGTGAAAATATCCCACTGTGGTTTTAATTTGGATGGGGGCAAGCTTTTTGGTATTTTGTATTTTGAGGTATGGGAACTGTTCAATATTTACTGAGTGTTTTCAATTAACTAATTATAATATATGGAAATGTTTATATTTCAAAGGCTGCATGATGGTGCAGAAGTTATTCCTTTGAGGTAATGTGGCTGAGGTACCAGAAGCACCAATAAAGTCTGATGTGTTGCGCCTAACTATGCCTTTGGTTCGTATTTTTTATTTTTCAGTTTGTGATTTTTGGTGGAGTTTGTGTGTTTTAAGGCCTATCTAGAAGGTGCTACTATTTGCATATGCTGTTCTACATGCCCTGTGCCCTACCTATCCAAAAGAGTTATCAGTGCCTTTCTATCTGACTCATACCATCTGATTAGGTGGCAGAGGGGGTGGTAGTAAATCCAAAGATGAAGTTAAAATGTGTAGTATGCATTATGTGTTATATTTCACTTCAGCTTTCACTCCTGTTGAATTCATTAGCTTGTCAACATCACTGCTCTGTAACTGTGGATCCTTTAGGGTATTCCTTAATGCATCTCTATTCCACATGCCTTATTCATGTTAGATATATGCCCATGATGTTTTTTTTTTTGCCATTGTTATTTATGTGTGGCATTCTGTTTATATATACATATATATATATATATATATATATATATATATATATATATATATATATAGATACACACACACACACACACACACACACACACACACACACACACACACACACATATCTATATATCTTTGTACGTATATGTGTATGTTTTGTGTGTGTGTGTATGTGTGTGTGTGTGTGTGTGTGTGTGTGTGTGTGTGTGTGTGTGTGTGTGTGTGTGTGTGCTTGTATACATGAAGTTTTATGAAATTCAGGATTGTGATATTTCAGGATTCTGAAGTGAAACCATACAGTGGATATAAAAAGTGTACACAGCCCTGTTAAAATGCCAGGTTTTTGTGATATAAAATAATGAGACCACAATAAATCATTTCAAAACTTTTCCCACTTTTAATGTGACCTATAACCTGTACATTTCAACTGAAAAGCAAACAAATATATTAGGGGAAAAATATATTTAAAAAAGCATACAGTAAGCTGGTTGCATAAGTGTGCACACCCTTAAACTAATACTTTGTTGAAGCACCTTTTGATTTATTTACAACATTCAGTCTTCTTGGGTGCACACCTGCCATCAATTAAAGACACTCTGATTGACCACACTCTGATTAATTGTAACATGCTTAATTTTAAGAATGTAAACTAAAGACTGAATGATTGGTTGACTAATTAATTGACTGATCTATGACTTGAGTCATAGTCCAAGAAAGATGGATGGCAAATGCCTTACCCAAGAAGGATGGCTGACCATTTCAGTACCAAGGATTAGTAACCACTGCTATTCCCCAAGAAAGATGAATTGTTAAATTCATACCCAAGCTGTGGACTGGAAGTTGGGGGTGGGGGTGGGTTGGAAATGCATTTCAGACAAAAAAACACCCTGTGTGAACATTTTCATGTTGACTTAGCATGTCCTGCAGAAGACAGAAAAGGTTGCCTGGTTTCTTATTATTCCAGGGAAGACAACATTTAAGAACCAAACATGCAGTTATCACTGAAACACTGAAATAACAGGGTCATGGTTAGAGAGAAGAAATGATGGTGCAATTAGTCAGATGGATTTAGTGTTGTAAGTAGACATTCCCCTTTTTTCCCCAGCAGGCTAATTGAATGTGTTAATGTATTCTTTTAGAATGTTGAGTGTTTAGTGAGTTTATTGTTTTTAAGCCTATGCCCCAAAATGATTTGTATAGTGACATGGTAGCTTGTATCAATAAAGGATGGAAAACCAGTAAAATAATTTATTTGTCCTAGGTAAATATGAATTAAGGAAAAGATCATGTTCATGAAAGTCAAGGGTGGGGAAAGTTAAAGAAGTGAGCATTTGCTATTAAGGAATAGAGTGCATAAACAGGCAACGAGAGTAAAAACAAACAGAGAAAAAACATTTACAATAGCAGATGACAAGAAGGAACTACTGAGTAGGCAACTGAAAAGAGGTTAAAAATTAACTTGCCTTTCACTTTGGAATTGTTTAGTTATGAATAACCTAACAGAAAAATGTCAAACATCACAGTAATTAATGACTTTTGCTACTGAACAGAGCTCTTTCAAAGATGGTTATTGACTTCACTGGAGCAACATTACCCACAGTTAACACTCAAAAGTCTGGTGTGTTTTAACACTTGTTTGGTGATTTTTATAACACTCAAATGTACTTTAGTCCATGGCTGGATCACCATCTAATATTCACATTACAGAGAGAATATAATTAGCGATGGTGAAACTTTTGGGTTTGATGTGTCCTGGCATGAAATTATTCAATGCACATCACATGAGTAATAAATGCAAAAGCAGTCCCCCAGATTCTGCAGGCCTTGCACAGCGTGCAGGATTAGTGCAGGAGCTCCAGCAGGCAATATGTCTGCCATGCGATCCAGGAATAACCTGTAGGGGCATGCACGAGCACTCCTACACTAGTCCTGCACAGACTCAGCCCCTGTTTGCAAATCCATGCAAATGAGGTGAATTTGTGATCCAGGAAGCTGGAAACCAGCCGTGCAGGACTAGTGTAATCTGGAGAAATGTACTCCACTCCAAATAAAGGGTGGATATCATTTAGAAAGCATACCAATGGCCAAATATAAGGTCACTGGCATGGAAAACAGTTGAAAAAAAAAATCAGCTTTTATTTTTTTTAGCCGATCTCGGCTGTTTAAGGGTAGGGCAGTGGCGCACAAACGGGATCGGGGGAAAATAAGAAAACAAACCTAAAATAAGCATTTTAACTAAAATCACTATTCTGCCTTTATAGTCAATGGCAGGCAGAAGACAACATGGCCAGTGAATAGTGGTTGCTAAGGGGGGGAGGCTCAGTTTGAGACATGTAACTATGATTTAGCAGGCAATCCTATGCAAATAAGGGGAATGATAGTGAATCCCAGATTTCCCCTGCATGCTAGTCAGCTCCCAACAGTATAAGAGTAGGAATAGCTTGGTGCAAGCCTAGGAGTTAGCTGACATCATAGGAGGTGTGACAGGCATAGTGTAAGTGGACTGGAGCCCTGTGGCTCAGGTTTGCTCCTAGCTTAGCATAGCTAGGCAAGGGTGTGTGTCTGAGGCTGCCTAGCACTCTTTACATTGCCTAAGCAGGTGTTTTAAAGAAAAAAAAAGTAAACCAGGAAATAGCAGCTCTGTGCACATTTGAGCACTGTGTTTGAGCAGCGCGCCCCCGGGCTTAAACAGGAAGGCAATAGGAAGGGAAAACAGCAGTAGGAAGGTAATCTAGGAGAACTAATATAGCTGGCAGATGAAATGTATCAGAAACAGCCAATTACACAGACAGCAGACCAGCCCAGCCCAGAACACTACTATAAACTATGCAAACACCTTCCCCTCTGTTTTTTCCCATACCTTACACCACTGGTGTATACAAGTGGGGAAGTTTTATCAAGCAAAACAACAAAATTATAGGGCCTGCAATAGCTATCATACAACAACTTGTGGAAGAGGCTGAGGGTGGTGAGGATGTGAATGCTGTCGACCAACCCACAGTGAGGAGATGGAGAAGTGTGTGCAGACCCAGGGTAACCTACCAGGGGCTACATGAGCTGGAGCAATATAGGGTGGACAGGGACCTCCTACAGCAAATTGTTGAGCTGTGCCGGTCATGCCTCACACACAAAACTGACAGAGGGGAACCCAGCCCAGTGGATAGCAAGGTATGTGTAAGCCTAAGAATACTAGCTACAAGTACCTTCCAAAGGCCAGCTGGTGATATTTTGGGGATCTCACAGGCATCAGCATCCAGGGTATTCCAACAGTTCCTGGATGCCATCTCAGCACATGCTGGTGAGCACGTATATTTCCCCAACACCCGTGAGATGTTGACCAGCAATATGCAACTGTTCCACCAAATAGCAGAATACCCTGAGGTAGTGGATGCTATAGACTGCACGCACATATGTATCAAAGCACCACCCAGTAAGCGGGGTAGGGTCTACATCAACTGCAAGGGCTTCCCCTCCATCAACTGCCAGGTTGTGTGCAATGCCCAGGGCATAATAATGAATGTGTGTGCTGGCTGCCCTGGAAGCTATCACGATCCCCATATCTGGCATCTGACAGAGCTGTACCACAGATTTACCAATGGAGACATCCCTTATGGTCACCAAGTGGGGATGCTGGATACACACTGGAGCCATGGCTGATGACACCCATCAGAAATGCACATACACCTGAACAAGAACTCCATAATGATGCACACACAGACAAAAATTAGAATAGAGCATGTGTTTTGGATGCTCAAGTCATAGTTACAGTGTGTGGACACATCTGGTGAAGCCTTTCAGTAGTCACCAGCTACATGTACCCAAATTGTCATCATATGTGCCATGCTAAACAATATGATTTTGCAGAAACAGCTGCAGCAGGAACAGCACGGAGCAGGCCCACACAGCCCCCCACCATTGCCAAAACCTGCACAGGCACAGAGTGACTTGGAGGAGGAACAACCTGAGCCTGCCCCAGTAGGCAGAAGGAGGCGTGCCCAGTATGCCCTGGACTTGGCAAAGAGGCAACGCATAGCACATACACTGACATAGGAGGGACCCAGGGAATAACACCTCTCCCTGACTCTCACATACAGTAAAACGGATGCCAAACATGACACTACCTGTGCTTAACCATGTATAGGGAGTGTACTATGTGCATCCAACATAGGCAGCCCCGAAGCACCACCCTCAGTACTGGGACACCCACAAAGTAAGTCCCTCAACCTACCAATTGCTGAATGGAGTAGACTGTGTTGTTACCTGTATCTATGGTATGGATGTGAGCATGCAAGGAAATCGGGTTGCTGAATGGTATGCCAGCAGATAGTAGACACCTATAGCGGCACCATGAGATCTGTAACAAATACTGATGTCACCATAGTAGCCATTACTACACAGTGCGACAAACCCACTGCAGGAAATGTGCTGGGCCATGTGTGTCCATATGACTCACACATGCCAGTCAGGGAGGTTGACATACCTAACAACAGTGTCAGCCAGCAGGACAGGTGTAGAGAAACACAAACAAAGGCTGTGCTATGGCCTCTCAATGATGCCTATGGGTAACCCCCCCCAGGCCTACACAGACAGACTACAGCAGGTCAGGCAGTGGGATGTTAGTTCCAAAGGGTAGGAAGTCAGAAACTAATATGTAGGTCAATCAAAGCTAAGACCTATAGTACACTGATATGCCTCTAGTCTAGGGTTGCCAACTTTCCATGTCAAAAATTCTGGACATGTACTGGAAAGCAAAATGCATGTAATTTTGATATGCCCCCGGCCCCCCACGCAGCCATTCCAGTGTCCCATTACATGGCTATTTCTCCATTTCTCTCCAGTTGCCATAAACACAGTTCAAAACTTTCAGTGTGAATACTTTCTTCTGCTTTACTTCTACAATGATTAGAAATGTTTGGATTTTATTTAAAACTTTTATTTCAAATTTTATAGCACAAACACTGATAGACATTTGCTAAACAAAGCAAATTAGTCTTACAATGAAAACAGACTTAGCATTAAAGCTTCTCTGTCTTTGAAACTCACATTCACTGAAAGAGCATTGAAACACACGTTCAAAGAAAATTAATTTGGCCAGGTTTCAAATCATAGGCCCCTTGCACATATTTTTAAGACCATGCAAAAGATCTTTGATTCACCTTCCTGATTATATTAAATTATAATAATGAAATTATATCCCATGTATAACACAGCACCACTTGTTAGAGTGTGTTTTAAATCTATACTTTTGAACATTTTCCAGTAAGCAATGAAATAAACATATGAACCAATAATGACAAAACTGCCCAGTTTGGAACATTTCAACCATAAAAGGCCTCTCAAACATACATATACACACACACACGCACATATACATACATATATATATGTATATATATATATATATATATATATATATATATATATATATATATATATATATATATATATATGTATATATATATATATATATATATATATATATATATATACATATATATATATATATATATATATATATATATATATATATATATATATATGCATAGTATTTATATATATGAGTTTTATATTTACACATGCTGCTGTGGCAGTGGCATCAAGGCTGATGTACAAGATTTGTGTAATAAAATATCTTGACTCTCTCCATATGGTTCCTACTTGTCTAAGAGAGTTGTTGGTATCCTACCAACCCATCTGAGCACTTCAAACAGCTGTCAAGGAGCTACCAGTTATTCTTACATTGGGAGAGGAAAAATATAGTATGCAGGCACTTTTATGCCCTCTCTACATATTTAGCCATTTGTTGATTTTATTGATATTTTAGTATTTGCACATTTTAAATAATTGTGTTAACTAAAACACATCAGTAAATTATGATGACAAAAAACAGTATTAAGTTTAATACTGATAGCTGCTAAGAAAAAAAAAACATGGAAATAGAAACTGGGAGTAAGTCCAAGATGCCAAAAAATAATAAAGTTAGTGGATGAAATTTAAGTAATGAATTGTAAAATAATGGTGGGTAAATTCTGACAGAAATAAAAATGAGTTTCCAGTATAAGTAAACACTATTTACAAGATGCATGTATTGTGAAAGATGACACTAGTATAAAAAGGGGAAATCCACACAGAGTCTAGGGAATTGATATTAAGAATAATTTATATATGATTGCTCACCAAATGCATTACATATTAGTAATGTATGTTCAGTGGTTTAAGTTAAATTACTTTAAACTTGAATATTTATTCTACATGCTTTGGTGCTATGTTATAAATATGCCTGAAAACCAAAACAAAGACTCTTAGTAAAGTGGTTTAATGTAGAAAACTGTCTGACTGATAGCTTGATTTTGCCCTCATTGCCTGACCCTGCTGAATAAGTATACTTCAATATGCTAATATTTAAGAAAATAAGGCATATGTATGAATAGTTAGAGAGAGAGTAAGGGGAGAGCTGCACATAAAGAAAACAAGCAATAGCTGTACCAAATCACATCTAAATCTAAAAATGTCAGAATGCTTTCATAAGCAGTAAATTGCTTTGGTATATACCATCCGATAAAATACAGAACAGTATTAAAATAGACAACGTTTTTCCACAGTGTAAAATTCTCCTAGCAAATATGCACATTTTCATTATTATTAACTGTTTTATGATTGGAAAAATATTATCTAGCTACTGAGTGAATCTCAAATTCTGTCACAAATTTGAGCATTTTGGGGGACATTTTGAAACTATAGTTTAAGAGAAAAGATACATCCTTAAATAAAATGCTCAAAATGCAAATAAGTAATTATGCTGTTTGGCTGTAACAGGAATGCTGCAGGCCACTCATTTTTTTAAATAACAGATAAGTGTGGGGGTAAGAGAACAGCATAAAATTGGATTAGAAAACATAAATTTCTGGCTACATCCTTGTCCAACTGCAATTACAAACAAACAGTTTATGTTGGTGTAACATCATGTCTTAAAGTTATATTAAAGCATCATCATTTTTTTTTCCAAGCTGCTGGTGGTCACACATACCTCTCACTTGTCTGACTGTTTGTACTTCGTAGTGGTCTGCAGCTGCTGCTCAGTCCAAACTTCTGGAATTCAAATTTTACCCGTGCCACCCAGAACATGAAGACATAAACAGTCTCTGCTTCTGTGTCTGTGCGAAAGGACACAAAGGTCATTCTTAAAGTAGAACGCCCTTTAAAAAAAAGTTTTTTTTTTTTTTTTTTTTTATTTTAATTAAAAGAAAAGATTTTATTTTTTTCCGGACAATACAGAGCAGTCTCCTTTTTCCAGACAGTGTCGCTTAATTCCAGACAGTCCGGAAGAATTCTGGATGGTTGGCAACCCTAATCTAATCAGCATGATAGGTTACAATACAGAATGAAATGGAGTACCTGACATACCAGTACAGTCATAGCAAATGTGTACAAGTGTCAGGTGTGCCCTCCATCCTACGTAGAAATGTAAAAACAGTCAGGTGTGGTCCCCCCATTCCTGTGTAGAACTGTAGTAACAATCAGGTGCCCCCCCCCACAATCCTGTGTAGAAATGTAGTAACAGTCAGGTGTGCCCCCCAATCCCGTGTAGAAATGTAGAAACAGTCAGGTGTGCCCCCCCAATCCTGTGACGAAATGTATAAATAGTCAGATGTGCCCCCAGTCATGTGTAGAAATGTAGAAACAGTCAGGTCTGTCACCCCACTATCCTATGCAGAATGTAGGAACAGTCAGGTGTGCCCCTTCCCCCAGCCCAGCGTAGAAATGTAGTAACAGTCAGGTATGCCCCCTCCCACAATCCTGTGTAGGAATGTAGAAACAGTCAGGTGTGCTCCCCCCAATCCTACTTAGAAATGTAGTAACAGTCAGGTGTGCCCTCCAAACCTATTTAGAAATGTAGTAATGGTCTGGTGTGCCCCCCAATTGAGTCTATATCACTTTGATGAAATGGCAGAAGTTTGAACACCATATGTTCGAACTTCTAGTCTCGAAGTGTAAAACCATCGAAGGCTTAGAACAGAGATTTTTTTCCCAGGGAAAGAAATCGCTGTGCCAAGAAACACACACACAACACAAGCACACCAAAAAAACAGCAATCCACGCACATACACTTAAAATCCTTCATCTAACCCTACACTAAACTGTACATACACTACTATCTTTCCACTTACCTTAACCCAAACCCTAACCCTAAGGTCCGTCACTATTGCACACTCACCTGACCCGCGCCCTAACCCTAACTCACCTTTCCCGCCCTCACCCTAAAGTCTGTCACTATCGCACACCTACCTCACACTCGCTCTAACCCTAACTCACCTAACCGCACCCTAACCCTAATGTCAGCACAATCGCACACTTACCTGAATCTGACCTGTAACTTTCCACCACAGTGCTGAATATTGCGAAGCCAAAGAAATGGCCCACTGAATTCTTTCCCTGGGAAAGAATTCCATGTTCCGCGGCTTCGCGATAATCAGTTTTTGAACTTCACAGTTCGAACATATGGTGTTCGAACTGCTGAAATTTTGATGAACTGATAGGAACCCCCCCCAATCCAATGTACACACTACGTAACAGTCTGGTGTGCCCCCCCCACAACCCTATGTAGAAATGTAGTAACATGTATGTGTATGTATAATACCAGTGGATCACAGATGCACAGAGGTGGCCAAGGTAGCAGGATAGGTTGTACCATCTGCACAATATGCAGGTATGTGTGTGTTAGGTCAGTGTGTGTTTCATATTGTGTGAGAGTGGTCAGTATGTATGCATGTTGAGGTAAGATCTGGTGGCCATTGCCCACTACTGCTGTTGACAGGGACAAGTCCTCACAACTTTAGTGCCAAAGACAATACCCACCAGTATAACACATGCTAGCAGTAAGTCATTGTAAATGTATGGTGGTAATATGTGTCACCATCTGAAAGACTGACATGGCATGGATGTTGGGCTAGATATACAAGCAGTACACACAGGAAAGTACCCCAGACATACATTATATATTGTGTCACTGTGAAATGGACACACCCTTGGAATTGTACATACAGGTATGCATCACATTAACTGGCTCTATAGTAGGGGATACCGGTGTTGTCTGCCCAAACACTCGCAGATCACAAAGGAGGTAGGATTGATGTATTGGGAAACAGCTGATGTACCTGCACAAGCAAGCATAACTGGAATGCCCAATGCATATCTGTGTGTCAGATGCAAATAGTGTCCATAGCACACATGTACCCAGCTCACACAAACACCACCCACAGGTACCACTCTGGATGTACCCCTGCTGTGGGGAATGGGTACAATATGACCCCACCTGTATATGGCAATAGCAAAAGAATGCAGCATGCAGTGAAGGTGTCCCATGCAGGTGTGTCACTAGCTGTTGGTAGCACCCTGCCAGCATCCACACCACCTGATCAAGGCTGATAGAAGGTATTGGCATGAACACCTAGCACACCTACCCTGTCACCCCAGGGGAATATACTGTATGGCGGTCTCGGAGACTGTAGGACTGACAGAATGCAATGGCCTACCACATCTGGCCTGCATCAACACCTAATGGCCCACAGGCCTCTACCAAGGGCCTGTGTTTTACACATACTGCCAATGCATATTATGTCATGGACACCCAAATAACAACACAAAACACTCCACATAATCCATATGCAAGGCCATGTGGACAAACCACAGTAACATGCCAACCATGTCCCAATGCATGAACTGTGGACCAACATGAACACACAGCTGTGATGGGGTAATAACCATGGGGAAAGTATCAGAGAATGTATGCATAATGTAAGGAAGAGGATAGAATAACAGGAGGGTGGGAGCATGGACAGCATGGAATGTGCAAGGTCCGACACAAAGCTGTGTGCACAAACCATCCCTGGCTGTAAACACATAAATGGGTGGCTACATACCTTCCTGTACACCACAATAGGGGTAATGTCCTGACTCATGGCTCTTGCCTCTGGGTAACCTGTGCGAATATGTACAGCTGTGAGGTATTGGCATAGCAATCTAAGGCCATACTGTCATGTTGAACTATGTACAAGTATGGGATCCTCTGCCAGCACTGTACCATGGTGCTGAACCAGCTACACAGACCCAGTAGCAAGTGTCTGCAGCTCCCTCTCCAGGATGGCATAACCTACCATGAATATGTAGGCGTCTGCCCACAATACCGCACACAGCTGCAGTCAGCCCTGTCCACCAAGACATTACTGTGAGCAGGAATGTCCACCTGACAGTATATGAGGACAGAAAACATCACAGTGTATAACAGTACACATGTCTGAATATCTCCGCTAACAAGAATACCATGTAGCTGAAGCAGCACAGACACAATCACCTGCAGTACACACTATCCCCTGCACACTTTGTCTCCATATTGCCAAAGGATCGATGGATATCCTGCAGAAACAGTTTGCTACCTGTAGGTGTACAACACAAAGGTCTGCACTGGAGTACAAACTACCTGGAATCGATCCACACATTCAATACAGAAGGGCATATTGGGCATGCTCACACACAGAGAAATAAAGGCAATGTCAGACAACAACATACGGAAAGGTCATACTGGGCATGCTCACACACTTAAACAAATGAAGCCCATGATTGGAAACAACAGTGGACCAGACATATCTGGCAGTTGCAGATGTTAGTACCGACACTCCTCAGTATGCACCACTCATGCTTTGCACACACACTGGATAGGAATACAAACATATATCCAAGGACAACACACTATAATAAGCCAACAGTAGATGTACATAGATGTGTGGAAGAGAGTGACTGTGACAAGGACCATCCATTATGAGGCCTGTCCCAGCCAGCACACAGCCAAATGGCTACAACCACATGAGGTTTAGATGTCATTGACTGTAGATATTAGCCACAGGTATCTGTCAGCATTACAGACTATGTGGTGCAAGTGCTAGCTGTGCAAAATGACTGTACGAGGAAGTAGACATCTAGCAGCTATATACACATACCTGTGGAATATAACCCTGCATGTGCCCACATGTGGTGTGTCAACTTCTAGATGAATGGGTTATGGCCCATGCACACACACTGCCCTCCCCATACCCCTACTATGACAAGCCTGCTGAGGTCATCCACTTTGAAATACACCTTTGGAAAGTTGAAGCCCAGTAATCTCTGTGGTGTGTCCTGTAACTGTGCACTGCTGTAGTGTGATGAATTAGTTAGGCAGGAGTTCTAATCCCAGACATGGCAACTGTGTGTGTGTCCCTGTCTGTGGTGAGAGAAATGCTTTTTAGACTAGTCACATGCACTACAAATCAAATGCCCTACTTTGGCAAGGCTGCTGATGTCATTCAATGTGGACTACATCTTTCGGAAAGCTGCAGCCCAGTAATCTCCGTGGTGCATCCTATAACTGCGTACTGCTGTAGTGTGATAAAATAGTTAGGTAGGAGTTCTAATCCCAAACATGACAACTGTGTGTGTATGTGTGTGTCTCTGTCTGTGTAGAGAGCAATGCTTTTTAGGCTAGTTACACTCACTACAATTCAAATGCCCTATTTTGGCAAGGCTACTGATGTCATCCACTGTGGAATACCACCTTTCAGAAAGCTGTATCCCAGTAATCACCATGACGCATCCTATAACTGCGTACTGCTGTAGTCTGATAAACTAGTTAGGTAGGAGTTCTAATCCCAAGCATGGCAACTGTGTATGTGTGTTTTTGTGTGTGTGTCTCTGTGTAGAGAACAATGCATTTTAGGCTAGTCACACTCAGTACAATTCAAATGCATTACTTTGGCAAGGTTGCTGATGTCATTCACTGTGAAATACACCTTTCAGAAAGTTTATCCCAGTAATCTCTGTGGCATGCCCAATAACTGCATACTGCTGCAGTGTGATAAACTAGTTAGGTAGGAATTCTAATCCTAGACATGGCAAGTGTGTGTGTGTGTGTGTGTGTGTGTGTGTGTGTGTGTGTGTGTGTGTGTGTGTGTGTGTGTGTGTGTGTGTGTGTGTCTGTCTGTGTAGACAGCAATGATTTTTAGGATAGTCACACTCATTACAATTCAAATACCCTACTTTGGCAAGGCTGCTGATGTCATTCACTGTGAAATATACCTTTTGGAAAGCTGCAGCCCAGTAATCTCTGTGGTGCATCCTGTAAATGCATACTGCTGTAGTGTGGTAAAATAGTTAGGTAGGAGTTCTAATCCTAGACATGACAACTATGTCTGTGTACAGGGTAATGCTTTTTAGGCTAGTCAAACTCACTACAATTCTAATGCCCTACTTTGGCAAGGCTGCTGATGTCATTCACTGGGAAATACCCCTTTCAGAAAGCTGTAGCCCTGTAATCTCTGTGGCACATCCTATAACTGCGTACTGCAGTAGTGCAATAAAATAAGTAGGAGTTCTAATCCCAGACATGGCAACTGTGTGTGTGTGTGTGTGTGTGTGTGTGTGTGTGTGTGTGTGTGTGTGTGTGTGTGTGTTGGGTAGAGAGCCATGCTTTTTAGGCTAGTCGCACTCACTACAATTCAAATGCCCTACTTTGGCAATCCTGCTGATGTAATTCACTGTGAAATACACCTTTGGGGAAGGAATACTCCAGTTGTCCCTGTGGTGCATCTTATAACAGCTTTGTGCTGTAGTGTGATATAGAACTCTGGTAGGGGTTCTATTCCCACACATGGCAGTTGTGGATGTTTTGTGTGTGTTTCTATGTCTGTGTAGAGAGCAATGCATTTTAGGCTAGTCACACTCACTACAATTCAAATGACCTACTTTGGCAATCCTGCTGATGTCATACACAGTGAAATACACCTTTGGGGAAGGAGTACTCCAGTAATCCCTGTGATTTGTCATATAACAACTTCATGCTGTAGAGTGATATAGAACTCTGGTAGTGGTTCTATTCCCACACATGGCAGTTGGGGATGTGTTGTATGTGTTTCTATGTCTGTGTAGGGAGCAATGCATTTTAAGCTAGTCACACTCATTACAATTCAAATGCCCTACTCTGGCAATCCTGCTGATGTCATTCACTGTGAAAGACACCTTTGGGGAAGGAGTACTCCAGTAATCTCTGTGGCACATATTATAACTGCATAGTGCTGTAGTGTAACAAACTTGTTAGATAGGAGTTCTAATCCCAGACATGACAGGTGTGTGTGTTTGTAATTTGTATCCTGTATGGAGGTGGTTGTGACTGTGTAACAACTGGACTCAATGTGGAGCGGGTTTTGCAAATTTCTTATATTGTGGCCCTAGTATATATATCACAATGTCCACTGTACAGGGATAACCAATGAGAAATAGCTGAGAGGCTGGGGTGCAAATCCATACCCCTACATGGGACATCAAGGCCATGTGAATAAAGTGAGCAACCCTAGTATTACCCAGAGAACACTCTCATCCCGTGTCTCATACACTCACACACTTGCCTAGGCAACAGCCACTATGTTGGTAATACCCTGCATATTGCCCACTGATAGTAACCATGGTGTGATTGCAGTGGGATACAGAAGGCATGGCACCCCATCCATCAATCCAATAGGCACGTACATGCCAACAATGCACCTTCCCCATGTCCCCCACTGGACACTTGCAACACCTATGGTGCCATCAAATGTGACCCACAAAGGACATACCATGCCTGAAAAATATGCCCTGTATGCACAGATGCCACTGACATCAGGGAATACAGGTATCAATGTAAGTGCAGGGTCCATCTGCTGTCCATTAACAGTTCCCATCACATGAGGCCAGGACTGGCACATCTGATGATAATCTGTGGCCAGACACCCCAGGTACAGTTCCACATGTCACTGTACATGCATGTGGGAGGTGCGCACATCCCAGACACCATCCATGTCAAGGACTAAGGAACACATACATGGCAAGCAATGCACAGCATTGGTCACACGCAATAGTCACCCATGTGACTGAATGGCGACTACAATACCCAACTGTGTGGGCAAATCCAGACACTACACCCCCAAGACACAATGCAGATCATTGTCATGTGGCCTGATGCCAAGGTATACCCATCACCTAGTCTTGTATAGCCATCTGTCTCAGTCGACCACTACACACCCATAAAGCAATGCACCCATGCATGTCAGTACTGGCACACTGTGTCTGTGTATGTTGTATGATGCTTATGACCAGATTCACACTCACTACAACCCCCATTGGCATACTGAAGCATACTGTCTGATGTCAGACACCTCCACATACCCTTTGCCCATATAACCTCCGTATGATCCCTGTGGTGCATGTGATACCTGCACAGTAATGTGTTGTGGCAATCTCACTAGTTATGAGCTGTATTCCTGGCCCTGCCAAGTGCGTCAATGTGTGTGCATCCCTGTGAGATTGTGGCTGTGTTGACACTGGCACCTGTTCATGTGGACAGGCAAGTGTACTACACCTACCGTATAGCTACCATATCCCTGTTGCAGATGTCACTCACCATCACATATACGTTTTGAGGACTCCTCAACATGTAACCTATGTGGCCCATCCATTAACTGCATAGACATGTGATAGCACTACATAGTCATCAGGGGGTTTGATACCCTGTACTGGTAGGTGTGTGACACAAATATGCTTAGGTTTTACTCTCCCACCTTTCCTTGACTTTTCTTTGCCTCTGTCTTCCTCTTTCACTCCCTCTCTGGTGGATGTGGAGACTTATACCTGCTTTGCTTAGGCAGCAGCATGTGTATTTTAAGTGATGCTCATGGTCAGCTGATGGCCTCTGCACGAATTGCAGCCCTCCTCTAGCTGATTGCATGTGGAATAGCTGTGGTAACATTCCCATAGCTTGCATGGAGACACACTTCAATATCTAGGAACATCATGTTGGTGTTGGGCCTTTACGTTCACTGTGAGCAGGAACTCGATCTATTGTTTGGCAAACAGCATCTCAGATGGATTGGGGATTTACCTCTAACAACATACACTGTGGAAAAAGGGCAACACAAAGGAGGGGGATGTTCCTGACCTGACTACAGACTGTAAGTGCTGCTATACTGCATTTGGAGCAATGTTGGTTTAACAGGGTGTGTGTGGATACAGCTGTCCTACATGTTTTAATACCTGCCATGTCAGTGCTATGTTTATGAGGAAACCCCCATCTGTAGGGTCATCTACAGACTGGGCAGTGTGTGGTGCCTTTTGTTCCATGTGTTACCCACAGAGCACCTATCTGTGAACTGCAGAAGGTAGTGTAAGGATTGCAGTCTGTAGATGGTGACAGCTAAGAGAGTTACTGACTTCATATCCCTCATAGGGCATATGTTGCAACAAACCCTGTTACAACAGTAAATGTATGAGGTTATCACAGCAACATGTCAATACTGGCCCTGTGTATGTGCCTCCAGCCACAACTCTGTCAACCTTTGTACATATGTCATGCAATAAGAGGTGCATATGTGCTGTACACCATAATTAGTGACATCATATCTGATAACAAGCCAGTGAGATATTAGACTGCTACACATGTTATGTATAGTAAGGGTTATATTTTATGACATAACCTGGACATTCTGTGGTTGTGTGTACTGTACTGAGGTCTGTGTACTTATGGTGATTGTCAACAGTGTGTGTATTGTTAATATGTATTTTGGCCTGTGTACAGACTGTGGTAGATGTCATTATTCTTGGTCCCATTCTATGTGATGTTACATGCTGCTCCACTGTATGTAACCCTATTGGCTTGCATGTTTGTATGGCTATACACACACATGTCCCATATCATAGACAGCCATCGGACCACACTGTGTAGCGGCACAGTATATGTAGGGTTAGTGTGTGAGTGGCACATATGAGGATGGTGTTGAACAGATAGTCCATATACTGTAATATTATGCTAGTTTACCATATGTGGCTGTGGCTGTGTTCACATTGGTTGTGGTTATGCACTTTCACACAAGTGTATCATACTCTGTGCTGTGACATGCCTGTAGAGCCTGCTATATATGCTGGTACATGTGCATTCCCCCATAGGAAATGTATGCCGGTGTTGAGCCAGTCTGCCTGTAGCCTGCACAGTGTGTTGTCACATGCCTAGCATCTTAGTGTACTTACCCAGTGAGATGTCATGTCCAGATACTTGCCAGATGTACTGCTGCTGGGCCACCATAACAGACATGTATATAAGACAGAGCATTGGTATGCTGTACAGATATATGTCAATATATAGAGGGTAGTACGTGGCCATGACACCTCTGTACCAGAGGTTATTATGTGTCAGGACAGACAGGGGTGTGTGAATGCATAACCTATGGGGGCAGATGTATACCAGTAGTTACATGTTATACCCATCTGCATGGCTGTTAACATCCACACTGACAGGCTTGGTCCAGATGTCTTGCACTAAGGGGTTCTGTGTATACCTCTGGATTGTCCAGAGTGTGTCCGACTGTCCACATATATTGGCCAATATCTCTGCTGTAGTCCACAGGAGCATTACGTGCTAGCAGTGGTACTGTACTATGATGTCCTTAGGATGTCTGTCACTAGCCAATGGTGCACATGTTAAAAGCAGATGTGACCTCCCACACACACCATGTCTGTGAAGACAATCCCTATTACAGTACAAATAGTCTACAAATATACCTGCTATACATACCTGACATCAACTTGCACTATGAAGTTGGGACTATAGGGGCTGAGGAAGGGCTACACTTCATGTTCAGGACATATGGTGAAATTATATGTCTATATAATTATCCAGATATCTATATAGATATATACACATATACATATCGACATACATAGATGGATATGTATATGTACATAGCTATACATATAAGCACTCAGCGATATACATACACAGAGCAATGTATGTCTACACATATACAGATAGAGATACATATGCACATATATGTATGGATATCTACATATATATTGACAGTAGTAGGTATATCAGAATAGATATGTATGCACATGTAGTTATAGATAGCCACATATATACCAACATAACTACGCATATCTGTACACATAGGATGTGCATACATATATAGCTATATATACATATATCTATATATACATGTGCATATATCTATACATTTAACTACATATACATATATATATATATATATATATATATATATATATATATATATATATGTATATATATATATATATATATATATATATATATATATATATATATATATATATATATATATATATATATATATATATATATATATATATATATTATATATATATATATATATATATATATATATATACAAAGAGATGTACACATGGCCATATATATGTAGCACTATACAGATGTGTATACAGACATATGTATGAGTATACATGTATATGTAAATGTAGACATATATAGACCTATTATATGTATATAACCATATCCTGTCATGTGTAAACCTCACAGTTGTGTATACCTTCACAGATATATCTCGCCATATGTATCTGCTATGTGTACATTATGATAAAACAACATATGTGATGCAACAGTCATATTAATAACAAGGACTACACAATTTAGGAAGTAAAGGCAAACTACACAATATATGTATTGACAGCTATATTGGTAAAACAATAGCTGTCTTCACAGTGGTCGTGGCGTAGTGGTTAAGTGTTGTGGTTGTAGTGTACAGGGTCCTGGGTTCAAGACCTGCAAGGGCTGTTCATGTTGTTGCTGGGCAGAACAAGGGCTGTCAGATGCAGAGTGGTTAAGGCAGATTTGAGCAGCTTTAAGTGGGCTTGCATGGGTTTGTGCAAAGCTAATTGGTGCTAAGCTATGGGTAAAAATACGGACACTTACACAGTGTAGGCATCGCTTACAAGTGTGCAAATCAGCTCAGCTGTTATATTGCAACAATGTTGATACTTGCTAAGCATGGCTTAGCCCTGGTAACCAGATCACACCACCCAGCCTGACAACATAGCAGGGTACTCACATCTGTAATTATTGTATGTGATACCATGTACAATACATGTGCCTACGTGCTGTCATTACAGTAGCAAGAGGTGTGTGTGTGTGTCATGTGTGGGACACAGACATATATGTGGCCTGTACAGCACTGTTATCCATGTGAATGTGTTACATACTGGGGTATTAGGGCAGGGTACATGCTGTCACACTGGCATGTAGTGTATCATGGCAGTACTACTGTTGACAGTGCTTACCCAGGCAAGAGCAGAGTGCTAACTGTAGTACTGACAACAGACACACCCGCAGGCATAGCTGGACACTGACGCCATCCTGTTTTATCCCTGGTGTGTGAGCTGTGCTCACAGTATATATCCCTTTCCGGCTAATGATCTGACATGTGGAATGTAACTGTAGACTACCGTCTGTACAGCACATGTAGTGAGGGCTTCTGACATGTAGTTATGGCATACATGTTGTTGTCAAACATCGATCTTTCACCACACTCATCCTACTTCATAGCTACTTGCCAAGCTGATGACTGTAAGTCCCTGTACAGATATGCAGATGGCAGGTATCCAGCTGGGATATGTACAAGCAACCTAAGCTTAACTGACACTGACATGTCTTCCCAGTTGTGTAAGAACTGGCACATATAGGAGATGTCACCCTGTATGCACTGCATGCCAATGGTACTGCCACTACACTACCACAGTCAACAGAACATGCTTGGGTACAGGTCTCCATCACAGACACTAACCATGTGTTGTAATGCATGTTGCATACATGTCAACTTGATCACTTCAGTGGCCATGTGCAGGAGGCACCTGGAGGATTGGTTGATGCATGTCATTCTCATTGTGAGGGTCACCACAGTAGTGACTATTGATGGATTGCCTGCTGGCACCTGGCAGGTGGCAGGATACCACTGTACACACAACCACTACACAACCCATCTCTCCTTGGACAATAGCTAGGTACACGGCTATGTCCACCTGCAGCGATGCCCCCCTGTAGTGACACATTGTATGTGTGCATGACTGAGTATAGCGGTGTCTGTGTGTTGCACACCTGTACTTGGGAATTCCATGAGGGCCTTCACAACCAACGCAACACCCATTGCCATAGTCAGTTGTGGCTGCTGCTGTATGGGACAATACATGTACCCTGTTAAGCTCCCCCCTATACCGGCTACACAAGCCTTGCAGTACCAGCACTACAGTGATCTACAAATGGGTTGATAGGCATGAAATACCCATTTTGTTCTGGCATGTGTGTGTAGTTGTGCATGTCCGTATATCTGTAGTGTACAGCATTCCGAGGCCACATACTCCTATTACAATACCCATTGCCATACAGTAGTACAGATAGCGTTGTTGCTGCCCATAGGTAAGGCATGACAATGCAACACCCTACTATGCTTGTGGCATGTGCATGAGATGCATATCCCCGTAGTACCACTGTTGGAGTATACTATGGGTTGTATTGCAGTCGCAGCCAATGTGTGATGGTGGGTATGGCAGAGTGGCATCATGGGTTTCAGGGAGTACAATATCCACTGTGGAATGTGGGTGCTGTGTACATTGTCATTACACCAAGGTGCACCCTGTATATGTTCCATGTACCATGTTATGGTTATCACTGTCACCATCAACCATACAGGTAACTGATACCACAATCCAGGCTAGTTATGCATGTGCTGTGTGCAGCCTACCTGTAACACATTGGACACACGGTCAAGTTAGTTAGCAGTGATAGACCCTGGTATCTCAGATGTGTGTCTGCCTGTTATTGGTCTGTTAATGTGTATATGAAGTTATGTCACACTATGTATTGTCCATATACACCCATTACATCCCCCATTAGCATAAAGTACATCTCTGGGGATGTTCTGCATGTAACATGCAATCTGGGACACACCTCACCCTAAACACTGTGTGGTGTGTGCAATGTCAGCCAGACACTTCAATATCACTACATAGCTAGGTAGGGGTTAAGTCCCAGTTTTGCCAAGTAACAGTGTGCATATATGTGGATGGATGTACATCAGGTTGCAGGAATACACGTCTCAGCGGGTCACCTGTCCATGTGGCACATGCAATAACCATTTCAGTAACCTGTGACATGTGATCAACTGTACCCCAGATATGTCAGAGCCATGGTGTCACCATAGTGCCATACCCTGTTGTGGAATATGACTGCAGACCATGTGCTGACACATGTACACCTACAACACAAATGGATAACATTATAGGGACCACAACCAACCAGTGGTACTAACAGCTATAATGCATCATTGCTGGATGGCTACACTGCCTCCAATATATGCATTACACTTTACTCCTTACAAAATGTTACACTGCAGTACCATGGTACACTGTACTAGATTCACCGTGTGCATCAGAACCATATTAGCCTGTCCCTGTACTGATGGTATGGATGACAGGGATGTGGCACAGGTATCATCATATGCACAGGGCATCCTTGTGATGACACATGTACACCTACAACACAAATGGATAACATTATAGGGACTGCAACCAGCCAGTGTTACTAACAGCTATAATGCATCATTGCTGGATGGTTACACTACCTGCCATATATACATTACACTTTACCCCTTACAACATGTTACACTGCAGTACCATGGTAGACTGCAATACAGTCACCGTGTGCATCAGAACCATATTAGCCTGTCTTTGCATTGATAATATGGATGACAGGGATGTGGCACAGGTATCATCATATGCACAGGGTGTGATGTTGGTTTGCCAGAGGCCAAGGGTGGGCCATACATTTGACACCATGTGTGTGGGTGAGTGGTGTACTGTGTTGAGCTGGGCATGGTGCTGTGGTGTGTGTAGGAATGGGGTTGCCCTAGGTGTGTTTGTATAGTGTGTGGGTATGCATGCACACAGTTCTGCCATGTGGCTGCCCTACACAGGTGCTTATGGACAGCCGCAGACCATACCTGGCAGAGTATGCAGTTCACAGCCTCCAGCCATGGACATGTGGACTGTGCCTGCCAGGGGTTCCATGGGCACATCCAGGTTAAGGCCTCGATGTGCTACTCTCACCTTCTGATGACAAATGTCCACTGGTACCAGGCTCCTCCTGGGACTGGCCAGGACCACATGCACATGGCCTGCTGTGGTTTGGTGTGGACAGCACCCCCCCGCACTGCCGGGGTTGGTACTGCCACTACGGGAGCCCCTTGGTGTCCTAGCACATCCACATTGACTGCCAGCTGTTGGTGTCACTGGCCCACATCCACGTGGCCATCGCCGCATCCCCACCACATGTTGAAGCATGGACACACCACAGCGATGAAGGCCATCATCTCACCATGCCATCTATCCATGAGCTCGGTATAAGCACGGATGGTACCAGACAGTTCAGGGATGTAGTCACTTACAGATGTGAGAGCAGCCCTCTGCAGCCTCAGGCCCTGTCTGGTGTAACGTTCCATATGTGCCTGCACCATCATGACAGCCTGAAACATGCACCTGCTGGTACCAGCTATGCCGCCTCTGCCAGGAGCATGAATTCCAGCGGCCCTACCATGAGCACCCTGGGACATCTGCCTATGTGGTGCCCTGCTGGACATCTGGCTATGCCTGCTGTGACAGGACACAGTAGGCATGGTTACCATACTTCCCTGTGCACTGCCACCAAACGCCAGCTGTCCCTCTGCTATGGCCACTGGTGATGGGGTAAGTAAAGGCACTGAAACTGTGTGTGTGGTTGGTGTGGCTAAAAAGGGGATGTGAAATATTTGTGCAGTGTTGACCCCTGACAACCCCACCTGTGCCTCAACAGTACTATCATCATCTTTAGTGTCTTTATGGACACCAACATCAGATTGCATGCAGGAGGGACCCTGACCCACCTTGCCACCTGTAGGAGAAAACAATAAACGCACTTTAAAACCTGTACAGCATTGCCTAACAGTATACACACACACACACACACACACACACACACACACACACACACACACACACACACACACACACACACACACACACACACACACACACACACACGTCTGTAATACCTACCTTTCCATGGCTTTACAGACAGTCTCACATATATGTCCATGCGGTACCCCATCCTGAATCACACTTGTTAACATACACACATTGATACCACTCATTGACCAGTCCTCTAAATGCCTACACAAGCGGTCACACCACAAGACCTGTTACTACATTACCTGCCTGACCTGTGTGCAGTGGTTTTACATGGCCTCACTGCTGCCATTCGGTATGCACCCACTGTATGTCCGGACATCATGAACATGGCCCCTATATGTGTGGGCTACTATATTCTATCTATAACATCACACACTGGTGTGGCATGTGTATGCAATGCTCAGTACATGCCAGATATGCTGCTCATTCAGCCTATCATGTGACAACTGTAATATTTGGAGACACTCCCTGGTGTTGACTAGTACTTCCAAAATGCATCTGTAGTGCTGCATACGTGGGTTGTAGGTGGCCTCCCTATTGAATGTGATATTAAGGGTGTACCTGATGTCTACCTTCCCTCTCGATGCCTGTTCCGTGCGACACACCATATTATACTATCAGCTGTCCTGTGATTACACACATGACAGGTATTCCTGGTGTGTAATGTGGCAGTCTATGTACTGCACAGTCCCAAAGGGAGGTACACCACACAATCTCACTTGTGCATACATGGCCACCCACATAAACACACACATGCACACATGCACTCATCCTACATACATCAACCTCCCTCCACTTCACCAGAGTGACCCTACAGACAAACCAACTAACCACCAGGGCACATAAACGCACGGGCACACACGCACACACACACACACACACACACACACACACACACACACACACACACACACACACACATGGATGAGGTTGCACAATGATAGTACACACAGTCCTCCTATTACCCATCTGTCTACATACAGAACATATGGTACACAACAGTATGCAGTTCAGCTATAGTCAATCCATGCTAGGAACAGTATACATGTGTGTGATGCATGTGCTGTGTCACTAAGTGATGCCCCTTCCCCTGGATACCACTGCACCCATGTACACAGTATTGCTGTGCACCTGTTATGCACCCTGCCATGTACTGTGCACCACACCTGACAGGTGTACAGCCCATTGCAGAATGTGTAGTACTGTGTCAGTTATGTCATCTTTAATCCTCACAGCCCTTATGTTTTTCGGCAACACATACCTGGGATGATATGTGGACAGATGTTATTTGTGAATGCCTGATGCCTGATTTACAGCTCTCAACATCAGCGGACCATGTATGACCAATCCAATGCTCTTACACTTACAACCATCAGAGCATACCGTGGCTATGGGGGGTGTACCACACCCTTCCTGATATGACGCACCCATCCGTGATCTGCATTGGGACCACATCACTGCATATCTTAATAGTACATGTGCCCGATATGTGACATATGTCTTGTATTTTCACATGCAGTGTCTACGGAATGTGTTAGGTGTGTGGTTGCTAACTGAGATGCATACACTCCGTGTGGGCATATGTGTGCTATGACAGTTTGATGAACTTCTTGTTGTGTGTACTACAGCAATCGCTACTCCTGGCAGGGGTATACCAGTGTGGACCATCTGCAATTGCCAGTGTATGTTCAGTCTGCACCACACATGTCTCCCTACTCTGCATGACTGCAACGTCTACTCAAGTGCACATCCCTTGGTGTTCCCACAATGCCATCACTATTGTTGTGGGGGTAGGGTTACGTCTGCCACAGGTCCTGAACTTGACTATGTGCAGATACTGCCATTCTTAGTATCCTTAGGATCCCTGCTGCAGTACACTGGTGTGTCATGCTGACACCCTCCTTCTTCAGCCATTTTGCATATGCATGACAAGTAAGCCCTACACATGTGTGTCATGTTGCAGTGTCCCATACACTGAACACCACATGTTACAGTCCAGTCCCAACTGATAATGTGGACTATTTTAATACCTTATGCCATAGTGTATCTCTGCAGCAGTTGCCATTGTCCTACAGGTATATACAGTGGTGTTTCACTGTATATGGGTGTTATTCCAAACATGTCCCTACTGTAGGCCATGTCTCCCACCATTATGTTACTCCCTGTGGACACATTCCTCAATGGCAGGATGCTAGTTATCATGCAGGTGTCTGACACATCCTTCCAATCCCCCATCATGGTCACCCCTGTGATGCCGTGCATTTCACAGCAACAATACATGCACATGTACAGCATGCATTCTGGGTAGGTGTGTTAGATCTGTGCATGGCATATACCATTGCCATTACATGCCCAGTGTGCTGGCAAGCATCTACATAAACCAAACTCACCAGCTACAGGCTACTGCCTTGGTGGTATCCTGGAGGGATCTACATAGGAGGGTGACAGATGTAATGTCAGTGGCCACACCTGTGGCAGTGCTACAGGGTGGGTGCAGTATTACAATACATCAATGGCACATTTCCACAATACTACCACATATGGACATCTGTTTATCACTACTCTGCAGCAACACAATATACCTATGACATGTCAGATATGCATGTTCTACCTGTACCGATGCAGATGTATATGCAATAGTAGTCTACTGATGTATTCTGGGGCCTTACCTGCATGCTCCTCGGCCGATGTGTGGGTGGCACCCACCTCCACAAAGGTGTCTGGCGGTTGGTGGCTGGCTGGACGGGCAGGTGACGCGAGGCTGGCCAGGAGCTCCTCCACACGTGTCGGGGGGTAGATTGCATGGCCCCCCCTGTGGCAAGGTGATCCCCCCAGACTGCAGCAGCATGCCAATGGGCATTGCGAAGCAGGTCAGTACAATGATGCTGGACCTGCTCATAACTGTGGTTCTGTAGTCAAACATCATTGACCCTGTGAACTAGGTCATTCCACAGAGCGGTCTGCTCCTGCTTGTCATGGGCAGCCTGGCGAAACAGCACAGGGTAGTACTGGATTAAATACTTGATCAGCACTTCATTTTCGGCCGCTGAATATGTTGGCAGATGTGCATGTGACGTATTGGCTGAAAGACATAAAGATGGTAACAGGTCTGAGTAACTCATACAGCAAGATTACCACAGTTCTTCATGCACATCTCTGTCACTCCCCACACCATATCAGCGACAACAAACTGTACACACAACTCATTAGGTATGGCTACAGGTTACCTACCAGTGGGACAGATATTGTATTGTACCACACTTTCTGCTATGTTATGTAGCCATGTTCCCTGTGTGGACACTATCATTGCTGGCCTGTTGCAGACTATTCATCTGCATGCCATTATAAGGACCACTATGGTTCCATATATGCATGTGGTATGGCTGCTTTGTGATTGGTGCACATCTGACATTCTTTGTATTGGGGATATCTATGCATGCTGTTGGACATGTTCCGGGATTGTGTAGACTATTACTACCAATATATGTTCTATAAAAGTGATACAATAGCATGTATATGTACTATTGCCCAGCAGAACCACCTCTGCAAACCCATCTGCCCATTTACCTGGCCACATCACATGTGTGTCCCACTCTGGGGCCTCCTTATGTACTGGTCCAGCAATACCATCAGGTGGTACCAACCCAGGGGATGTTGTCCCACCCGAAGGCACACACAGACATGTTCCTCTCCCCTGAGGTCAGGGCCAGGGTCTGTTCCATAATGGGCTCCACAGACACATGTGGGATGTGCTACATCACTCTGAGGCACCCAGTACACATTCACAGGCCTGACATGCTCCTCCTGCTCAGCTTCCAGGTGAGACACCTTCATGACGTGGACTGCTGCTGTGAGTAGCAGTGGGTGGGAGGCTTGTTCCCATTGTGTCCATATTGGGGCCCATGGGGCATCCATATCACAGATCATATACACCATCCAGGGTGTTTAACCACCACATGTGTCACATACTACCCCTGTAGAATGTCCTCTATAGCTACCAACCCTGACCACCTCCACAACTATACCTGCCATACTTCCCCATATTCCCATTCCATACTTCACAGATGAGGGCAATGTAGTCCCAACAAGGGGTTAACATGTGACATACCCGTCCATGTTGCAAGCACTGCCAGCTGTAGATATCTGTGTGTATTGCTATATGTGCTGTTTCCTAGCACATAGCATGCAGCACTGTGGTAGTAATATAGGGGACATGTATTTACATACATATATGTTTGTGTATGTGCTTGTATATATGTAGACATGTGCATATAGGTATATATCTATATATGTGTAGATAAATGTGATGTATATATGTGCTCATATATATGTCTACACATGGGTATCTGTATATTTGTGGACATACATGTATATATATATATATATATATATATATATATATATATATATATATATATATATATATATTGTATATGTGTACATATGTACTCAAATGCATAGCCATATGTGGGGTACATTCAGACATCAGGTCCACAATCTCACAACACCTTCCTGCACAGCTGCACTGTTCTGCCTTGCTACAACACAGACAGGTGCCACATATGGACACAGCCTGATATTAGGGGAGGTATATGTAGGACCAGATTGCAGGTAACCCTATTACACACCTATGGCATTCCTACATGCTACACTACAGATTAACCTGAGTATCCTGCAAGGGCTGGGCTGTGGATCCCACATGTCCATCATAATAGTCTTACTTCCACCACCAGCTATTGGCCACATAATATACATACTTCCCATCATACAACACACACTATGATGGCTTACATCTTGTCAGTCAGTGCTGACCTGCACAGTTGATGGCTATGGCCCACTACCCACAGGGACAGACATTATTGTCCATAGCAGTTGTTCAGTTGAACATCATTACAACACCTGATGCAACATATAAATTATTCAACATCATCTATCCCAGTATTATGGACCAAGTATTACATTCAATTACATGCATATATACTTCACATACCTGTTGTGGGAATGATGTCTGTTCTGGATAGTTTGCTGGATGTAATTATATTTTTATTTTTTTGCTGTGGCTATGGCTTTCAGTTTCACTTACACTTCCACTTTCACTTTCACTCTCTCTCTCTCTCTCTCTCTCTGTCCAGTAAATGGACTGAGCTGCTTTGAATAGATTGCAGCATGGAGTTTGTAGGTGATGCACATGATCAGGTGATGACCTCTGCACCAATCAGTGTCCTCCACTTGCTGCCTGCATGCAGCTTGCTGTGTAGTACTTCCAATTACCACTGTCATGGCAACCACCTACTATAAATCCTTACATCATGTGGGCGTGGTCCCTTTACCTTTCTTGTGTGATGGACATCCTTCCTGTGTGTGTGGGCATCACTGTTACAGACAGCAGGTAGCAATACCTCTTACAAGGGAACCTGCACACTCAGGCCAGCTACATATTTGTAGGAGGTTCCAGAACTACAGACAGATTGTGAGTCGAGTTGTTGTATGCATTGTATAGCACTGGTTTTACAGGGTTTGTGTGTACATACTAGTTTAACTTGGAATACAGTCTCTCTGCATAGCTCTCAACTGTGGGCCTATCCTCTTGATGGCCAGAGATGTGCCTATTATGTTGTGTGTGTCCACCACGCAGGTCTTGTGTCAGAGATTTCTCTGGCAGTGTGTGTGTTGAGTGCTATCAGTACAGTGCTACATCCATTTCTGTTTCTAACATCATATTCCTGACTAAGATTATGTTGCAGACTGTCCTGTAACACCAGCGACTTGCTTAGTGTATGACAACAGTTTTCCACATATGGGCCTGTGTTCCAGCCTCTGTCCTCCACCTACATACCAGGTTTTGCACATATTACATGCTGTCAGGGGTTGTTCTGTAGTGGGCTCTGAGTATGTCATGCTGCTATTTCTGCCATCAGTTAACTGCTGTTGTGTCCCCCACACATACTGTGGGGTTGGGGGCATATATGTGTGGGCTTCACCTATGCAATACCTGTGTGCCCTTATGCACTCCAGAGGCCAGTGTATGTAACAGTGGTATATGGCCCTGTATTATTGAGTCTAGGGGGGGTGCACCATAACTAACTTAGGCTGTTACAACATGTGCAAAACTACTAGGAGTAAACATTGACAATAAACTTAGATTTGATATGCATATCAATCAAACCATTAAGTCAGTAAACATGAAACTTGGGTCCTTATACAGGATAAAAACCTTCCTAACTCCAACTGCCAGAGCAACCACTGCCCGCTCACACCTTCTCTCTACCCTACTATATGCCTCTCCTGTGTTTACTAACCTTAACAAATCTGACCTAAACAAACTCTCATCTTGTTATAATCATATTGCCAGATTTGTAACTGGCTTGCCCTATAGAACACACCATTGTATTAACCTGAAAAAACTTGGCTGGATAGAACTTCCAAATCTTCTCCAGCAGTACCAACTCATAGAAGCATTTAAAATCCTTAAACAACCTGAGAACACCCCTGCTCTAAAAAATATAATAATTCCTTACACCAATCTAAGTTGCCTTTGCTCAGCAAATAGACTCCTTGTCCAAACAATTAAATCTTACAACCTAGGTGGTGACGCTCTGTTTGCCAATACCACTGGAAAAATATGGAACTCCCTCCCCAACAACCTCATGCTTATAACTTCACTAGTTCAATTCAAAAAGAGTCTAAAACTCCACTATAAGTCACATTGGCTTTGTCCTTGCACAAACCCAGACTAGCTCTTTGCAGTAAACCAAGCCCATACTAGTTCTTAGTATTATCCAATCCCAAAAAGAACAACCTAGAGAGAGGATATCTAACCCCAAAAGAACAATGTATGTTAGCCAAACTCTAAGCTATAATTTGTCCTAATGACTTTGCTAGCATGCTATTAATGTACAGTATAATGAACTGTAGTATTCTGCATTTGCTAGAGCATGGTAGTTTATGATGGTATGTAAATTGCTTTTTTTTCTTTTTCATTTTTGTTCATCTTAAACTCTATTTTGTAACTATCTGTCATTGTAACTCTGTTGGAGCCTTTCTCCCTGGGCCTCCGCTGAAAATGGACATGTATCCAGTCGGACTATCCCGGTCAACAAATGTAAAATAAATAATAAATAAATATGTGGGGGTATCAGGGGTAAGCTGCCTTAAGGTATCTGGATGTACATTACCATACAATCCTCCTTGGGTAAATGCAGGCCTACTGCCTCCTGCCATACAGACTGTTCTTTTTGTCATTTGTGCTTGTGATGGTGTCAGTTATGCCTTCTTATGTAACAGTTACATCCCACTGTGTCAACTGAGGTCTTTAACCCCTAGGGATTGTGTACAGAGTGTAGATAGAGCCTGCTGAACTATACATCTGCATTACTTACTGTTGATTGTTTGTTATCCTGTGGCACACTCTGTCTTTACTATAGTACTACTTAAAGGCCTCAGCCTGGACAGCAACATTTGTAAACCTTTCCAGACTACTGTATTAGTATATCTGTTTCACAGTTGCATTACTCTGTTTATATAGATGTCAGTGTCTAAACAGCTATATGACATGGCATATACAACTGTAATAGTACACAAATAAAGCTTTCCCATGTATGCAAACCTTCCAAGAAGTTTACTTAGGGAACCCTGTTGGCGAGGCGCCATTTTCAAACTGTCCTAACCTCCCCATAGATACTGTCACAGCTGTGCTTGCTAGCATGTTAGTGACCATTTGTAACCATTATTTAAGGGTTCCACCCTCCCATCAAATATCTACATCAGTTAGGAAGAATCGCCCAGAAAATACTGTGGACCCAGCAAAGAAGTTTGAGAGAACCATAGCCTGAAAGTAGTCAATACAATTCGTAACCATTATTTAAGGGTTCCCCCCTCCCATCAAATACCTTCATCAGTTAAGAAGAATTGCCCAGAAAATACTGTGAACCCAGCAAAGAAGTTTGAGAAAACCATAGCCTGAAAGTAGTGAATACAATTTGTAACCATTATTTAAGGGTTCCCCTCTCCCATCAAATACCTACATCAGTTAAGAAGATTTGCCCAGAAAATACTGTGGACCCAGCAAAGAAGTTTGAGAGAACCATATCCTGAAAGTAGTGAATACCATTCATAACCATTATTTAAAGGTTCCCCCTCCTATCAAATACCTACATCAGTTAAGATGAATCGCCCAGAAAATACTGTGGACCCAGCAAAGAAGTTTGAGAGAACCATAGCCTGAAAGTAGAGAATGTATGTTAACCTTCTTGGTTTAGAGTACTTTACATAATGTACTCCCTTAAGGACAGCTGACTGACTTTAGTGTGGTGAAACCCTGCATCACAGATTAGTGGCAGGCATCACCCCCCCATATATCTCTGTTACCTTCTTAGTTATACTGCACTCCTTTTCCTCTATAATCTAGAGTGCACCTTTGCCTCTTCCTACCCATCCTGCCCACACTCCAGCTCCCTGAATTACCCAACACATCTCTGATATACTGACTATTTTGTTTGAATTTAGTCTAAGGTTACTTAACTGCCACATAACTACCTTCCACCCATATAGGATACATATTGCAGTAATAGGCTCTCTTTCACATAACACTGATAGTCTCCCAAACTCTCCAGTGTCTTGGACTACTGGCTCTACGTCCTAATCCCTCCCCCTTCCATCTGCAACACTCCTGTACCTCCTGTCCATTTCTCCTGTCCCCTCCCCCTTACATCCTTCCTTCCAAGGAAATACATCTCTCCTGTCTCCTCATTCTTACATCCTTCCTTCCAAGGAAGTTTAGTTAGGAAACCCTGTTGGTGAGGTGCCATTTTCAAACTGTCCTAGCCACCCCATAGATGCTGCCACTGCTGTGCTTACTAGTGTATTAATGGTAAGGAATTTGCACTGTTATTTTTTATTTCTCTACATGCAATAGTATCTGCTGAAGTAAATTCATGTTTAAGGAACCGTAGAATGTTTTTTAGAGTTAACTCTGCTTTGTGAATTAATCCACAGGCAAGTGGAAACCACAAGTGTAATTGTACATCATAGAGGTTTTAAATAACTATGTCATGGATGTAAATTGTGTCTGCATTACCTTATCTTTTAGAAGCAGTAAATGCAAGTGTACACTAGCTCCTATATTTATTTTATCAGCATTGGGTGCTGTATGCTGTATGTTAAATGCGTGAACTAGCCTGATTATTGCCTTATCTTTTAGAAACAGCTCCCTGAATTACACAACACATCTCTGATATACTGACTATTTTGTTTGAATTTAGTCTAAGGTTACTTAACTGCCACATAACTACCTTCCACCCGTATAGGATACATATTGCAGTAATAGGCTCTCTTTCACATAACACTGATAGTCTCCCAAACTCTCCAGTGTCTTGGACTACTGGCTCTGCCCCGCTCCGTTTGCTACACTCACTCTGCTCCCCTACCCCCATTCCCACCCACCCCATATTAATTACTTTTATAGTTAGACACCATACCCTCTATCAGTTCCCTCCCACCCAATTAGAGTTTCACACCGCACATATCACTAACAAACCAACACCCTTCACCACACCCTTACTATCACTCATTATTAGTATATCAAACTCACTTACTTTAAGATACTACACTTAAACACTCTTCACCAAACATGATAAACTATAAACAACAGTGCCACTTAATAAAATCACTACTCTACCTATGTACTATCATCACCTTTCTCCTGCTCTCCTACCTCTCCTCTTACCACACTCCACTACATATCAGTACCCCCCACAATGGCAAACCAAACCTCTATCCACTCCCCTGAAACTTTGTAACTTCCCTATCACACCATTAGACCTCACCTCCTCTAGATCAGTCTCTTACTCCCACTACAAACTGTCAGTCAGAACTAACCCTCACTCCTAATTAAAACATACTAAATTACTACACAAACTAACTAAACTGTATCTTCACCTACTCCACAAACTCATTCGCTATGGTGACATTCACCCTAATCCAGGGCCCACCACAACACCCTACACAGACTCTAATCAGCCAAACCCCCTATACTATAGACCTACCTCCTCTCTCCTCTTCATGAGCATAAATGCAAGAAGTATACTTAACAAAATCCTGGACCTTCACACCCTTCTAGCTGTATATAAACCAGAAATATCAGTGCTAACTGAAACATGGCTTAAACCAGAACACCATAATAATGAGATTACAGCCCCTGGCTATAACATAATATGCAGAGATAGAGTAGAGAAAAAGAGAGGTGGTGTAGCGATATTGTTCAAAAATCATCTCAGCATTGAACAAACTGATTATAACACCCAAGAAATCAAAGATGTTGAACTAATCCTTGCTAAATTAAAACTAAACTCAAAGAAACATATCATTATTGCAGGTGGCTACATTCCACCAGGTAATAACACTACTATAATAGAAAACCTGCTAAACTGGATCTCAAACTCCATGCCACAAGAAACTGTACTATTAGGTGACTTTAATATTGACTGGCTGAACTGCTCTAGCCACACTCCAACTACCCACATTAACATCCATAGATTTACCCAAATTATATCCACCCCAACCAGAACAGATAAAACCTCAAAACGTGAATCAATCTTAGACTGGATTCTGTTATCTGACCCCACTCTAGCATGGCACTCTGGCTGTCTACCTGACAGTCTAAGTGATCATCAACCAACCTACCTAATTCAGAACAGACCCCATTACATAAGCCAACCCAACCTCAGAGTAATACGTAACAAAAAGACCTTTAAAACAACTGACTTCATCAATTCACTGCAAAGCTGTAATTGGACACCCCTAAAACTACAATCTCTAGATGATGCCGTACAGTACTTTAACTCCACTTTCCTGCAAATCCTAAATTATCATGCCCCCTCCAGAACTATAAGACTAAAAGCTAACTATGCTCCATGGCTAACTAAAGATACTAAGACTATAATGAAAGAGAGGGATCAGGCCTGGAGTCAATATCAAAAGAACAAAACCAGTAATCTGAGGCAAACCTACAAAGAACTTTGAAACAAAGCCAAAAAGCAAATCAAGCTAGACAAAAGTAGCAACTACAAAAACATGCAGGAAAAATATGCCAACAACCCTAAGAAATTGTGGGCTACAATAAATGGCATAATCCACCCAGGTAAAGCCACCACCCCAACCCCAACCCCAGTACTACCAAACAACAATGACAGCATTCCCACACAATTTAACAAGTTCTTTACTGAAACAGTCCAAACCCTTACCAATGCCCGAAATACCACTAGCAGCCCTATACCAGGTGCTAGCAAAACCCACCCTACTACTCAAAACAATACCAGCAACTTTTCCCTACACCCTGTACCCACTAAAATTATTTCAAAGCTCCTTAAGAAACTCAAACCAACCACACTAGCTCTTGACACCCTACCAGCCGAATTCCTTCAGATAGCAGCAGAAGCCATAGCCTATCCCGTGTCCATCCTCATAAACAGGTCACTTGCAGAATTCAAAGTCCCCACCCTGTGGAAAACATTACACATTATTCCACTGCACAAAGGGGGCAGCTCCTTAGAATTCACCAACTACCGCACGATCGCAGTACTCTAACCTCTATGCAAGATAGTAGAGAGAGTTGTACATTCCCAACTACTTTGATACCTCTTACAAAACAACTTAATCTCCAAAACCCAACATGGCTTTAGACCATCCCACAGCATCACCACAGCATTACTATAATTTACAGATATAGTTAATCACAATAGAAACAAGGGACTATTTGTATCTTCCATTTTCTTAGACTTATCTAAAGCCTTTGACATGGTAGACCATACCTTTCTTCTCCAAACTTTATCCACCCTAAGCCTCAGCCCCTCCACTATATCATGGTTTACTAGCTACTTATCTGGTTGACAGCAGGCAGTCCTATGGCATGACCAACTGTCCCCCCCACTACCAGTATCCATAGGTGTCCCTCAAGGATCCATCCTTGGCCCACTATTGTTCACACTATTCACCAACTAAATCAATTCCTCCTCACTTACAGCATCAGTAGTACAATATGCAGATGACACCACCCTTATAAGTGCTGCCCTCTCATTAAAGGAACTGCAAATCCTCACCCAAAACACTTTTACTCTAGCCAAAACATAGTTCACAAACATCAAGCCTATTCTTTATGAAACTCCTGAGAACTCAGTTCTCAAACAATTGGCTTTGATCATGCTACTCCCCAGGATATTTTGCACCAACACCATGTTCAAGGATACTATTAAAGGTCCCCTAATTCCTTTCACTGTAAAGCTTAATAATCACTGGATATTTCTGTAACAAAATATTGAGAGTACTCATAATTTAGAAAGAAAAAAAAATTCTTGTGTGTTACCCTACTACTAGAATGTTGTATGCTGAATTTACTAAAGGAATTGTTAATCTATATATAACTTATGTTTCTATGGAACCTGCATCTCTGTATGATATTCTTGTGTAATTTCTTTATGACATGCTATTGGAGCTTTTCTCCCTGGGCCTCCGCTGAAAATGGATGTGTCCAGTCGGACTTTCCCGGTTAACAAATGTAAAATAAATAAATAAATATCCTTTGACCTCTCTGTGGGTATATGTTGCAGGCAACAATTGTCATTTGTATGGATGGCTCATACAGTGTCCAGTTGGTAAGGTGGTAACTGTAGGTATAGTGGCTGTTCCATATTGTGTGCACCTTCTAGATATGTATCTTACTATACATATCTCTGCGTGCATATGTGTAGTTACATATATATATATATATATATATATATATATATATATATATATCTGTATCTGCATATATGTGTCTGTGTATATGTATCCTAGGGGTGTTGATTGCTTCCACATTGTACATTCCCTATGGGAGATGGACTGTACTGCATGATATGTTACCGATACCAGCCTGACATTATACAGGTAAGATGGAGTACTGTTAACATCTTGAGCCCATGTTGTGTCAGCTCCGGGTTATGGGATCTGCAACAGTTGGTAGTGTACTGCAGACCAGCTGTGTTTGACTTTTGGGGGCAATACCTATTTGTACAAGACGTATATTGTTTGGGGCCTATAAACCCCATTAACGGTGCATGTGGACATACATGTTTTTGTTATGTTTCCATTTTTATCTACAGATGTAACTTGTAGTCTATTGGCCATTTTGGGTCATTTCCTGTCTTTTCCAGCCCCCTGCTATAAAGCACGTTTTGGCGGGCTTTTCCAGCTATTGAGAACTCAGCACAGCTCCTCGTGGTGGCCAGCAGTGTTCCTCTAGCAGCAGAGACCAGAAAAGACTACCTTTCCAGATTTTAAGTATTTTTCTTGGCTTTTTCGACTTTTTGTGCCTTTCGACCACTGTTTCTGCTTGTTTTATCAAAGTTTGCACTGTTTTTACTGTGTTTATAAGCTAAATCTGTTTACTGCACTTGCTAGTTTAAGTTTTGCCTAAAAGTTAAACTACAGGCTAATACACTCAAGTGTACTAGCTTTTGATAGCATTTATTCGAAAATCATAGCATTTATTGTGTTTTCTGCTTTTCTGTAAAAAAACTTAAAAAAAAAAACAAAAAAATATCCTTGTTTTCCATACTTTCCTAACTAGTGTTCCAGAGACCAGATTTTGCTGATCCCTGGGCTTTGTCTTGGTTCCTGTGTTTCTCCATTTTCCTTGTTTGGTCAGGGGGAAGTTTCTTTACTCACCAGTGAGAGTGGGGAGTACTGAGCTGCCTGTTTGTCCTTAGAGGAGTGGTTTAAGGCAGTAACTTGTAGTCTATTGGCCATTTGGGTCATTTCCTGTCTTTTCCAGCCCCCTGCTATAAAGCACGTTTTGGCGGGCTTTTCCAGCTATTGAAAACTCAGCACAGCTCCTCGTGGTGGCCAGCAGTGTTCCTCTAGCAGCAGAGACCAGAAAAGACTACCTTTCCAGATTTTAAGTATTTTTCTTGGCTTTTTCGACTTTTTGTGCCTTTCACCACTGTTTCTGCTTGTTTTATCAAAGTTTG